>NC_092698.1:29971245-29975061 GCF_964275005.1 Diadema setosum | reverse complement strand
ACTCATGGAACGTAATCAATAAGATAGCCCGGGGGAGTGGATTGGACAGACCTACATTACCATGTAATCGCACATGCACATACGCACATGTGCAGAAAGACATGACCTAAGTGGCCTTAAAAAGGGGTACTATTTAAAAAATGTAGGTCTGGGATGATGAGCAAAGCCTTTCAATCCTTATCGAGATTTACGACATCCTAATCACCCCCATCCCGGTCTATACATTCTCAAGTTCTCTCTTTTTATGGTTGTTTTGTGTGTCTTTTTCCTCTCTCTTGATCCTTTCAACTTGCATTGTCCGACAGGAATCCAATGAGGTCGGTCGTCACAGCTGTCCACGGACCGAACCACGCGGCATGTTCAGCTGCCCACCTTACCTCACGAGCCCCTCCGTCGGTAGCGGGAGGAAAAACGGTCTACCTTTCGATCCCTCTCCTTGTTTTTCCTTTCATTTTCTACTCGCGTGATCAAAGCAGGGGATGACCTTATAGAACTAGTTTCTTGTTCAATTAACGACAACAGTCAACCTCGTCCGGACACTGATTTAGTCATTATGCTAAAATTGACACGGGTATCCCCAACTACGGGGAAAACAAACCAGGGGTAATGAAAACATGGAGGAGTACAAGCAAAGCACTGGCGAAGCCGATTGACTCTCCCAACATGCATGCATAAGTAGACGTTGTAAATCCCTACTCCCGAGGGGGAAAAAATTGAATCGTGCCTTGCAGATATTAAAGGACAGCGAGAATAACTTTAATCAATTTTCATGACCACGAAATCCAAGGGTTGTGAGGTATACCACGCAAGGCACTTTATATTTCAAGATTCTACGTGAAAAAAAAAATACAGTTGCATTTCTATTTTACCTCTGATGATTCTAGGAGCGATGCATCAGTAATGGATGGAAATTTACATTGTTCATTTCTTCTTCTTTTTTAAATTTCCCCTTGAATGGCAAAACACAGGGACGCGCGCCTTCTTATAATGCCAACATACACTGCCAGTCGATGATTTACACCGAGCGTTGTGGAATACAACCCCGAGGGTGGAAAAAATAGACATGAATGGGAAACCCGGAGATATTGAAGTTGCAGTACAAACCGTGGAAATATGGTAAGGATAGCGGAGTATTCAGAATAATATGTAGGTCAACAAAGTCGGGGACGGGAGGGACTTTGAAAAACAACGCGTGGACATACGGAATCAACACTCTTCCCTCGCATCGAACACGTTGATATCTACGGTAGAGAACCCAACACTATAAATCAGAATGCGTATGTGTGTGATGGTGTGTATAAAACTGTGTGTGTGCGCATCCCTGGCGCTGCGGCTTTGTACGCATTTGTATGGCCCGAAAATCTGCAATCACTCAGAGGTAGGTCTGCCTTTTTTCCCCCTTTTTTCCCCTGCATACGCTCTGCTGCATTGAAACTTGTAGTAGGGGAGTCAATGTGGATGAAAGTGTGCGTGTAAAATACCAAATACCATGGATTCTTGATTTGTATGTTCCACGGTCTCGTATGTCTCAGCCATTTGTTGAAATCACTCCGTTGTAAGCCTATTTTTGTCCTCCATATCCTAAGTCATCGTTCACTTCTCAAAATATCCATTCACCTGCTTATTTCCCTCTCCATCTTTCGAGTACGGAGTCAGAGAGAGCCGAACATAGAATATCATCAATAAAGCGATTTACCCATGACACAGAAGTATTCACTTCCTATTCCCGCCATTCTTTTTCCGTCTTTCATATTCCTTTAAGCTGCCGCCACAAATCATCCTGGCTTGACAAGCATGATGCTAGATCAGCCCCATTTCGGCCTAGCGAGTCTTTCCGTGTGTTGACGTTTAAACCATGTTCCTTACATGGGACTGCGTGCTCCTCTCCTAACAGCGATACACACTACTTGATTTATAACCTCGGAAGACCGACATTCCTGCCGCTATGCGCTCTGCTTCCTTTCCACACCAATTCCTACTCCCCTATACACAGATGATACTGCCATGACAGTTCTCATTTGTTTGCCTGCCAGCCATTAATTCTGATATTCACCCATAATACCTCTCGTCCTAAGCACCACGATCTTGCTCCACCCAGAAAACGCGGCCTACCACTGAGCATGTCCTATCGGCACTTTAATCCTAAGAGATCATTTAAAACATGATTGTAGCAGCTGGTTTAGTTTACAAACATTTCCCAATACTCACAGAAAACGCTATCATTGATGTTCAGTTCTACGTTTTACATTATTTTCTTCTCTCGTTCTTTCCCCATTCTTGCCATCTTTTAAATGCCTTCATGTCGTAAAATATACGGCATGGACTATTTTTGTTTTTGACATTAACAGCTTTGTCACCTGTCAAATACTCGTGCATGAGTCTGTCGTGATCGGCTGATGATTTACGAGCGCATGAATATTTTGGTACGAAACACTGGTTACGACACTGGAGCGGAGCCACCGCCTGTGGATCCAATCGTCTTGCGTTATAAAGTCTTCTCGCCTCTACGTAATGAACGGCAAACATATAACATGGTGTTCAATTATTATGAAGGGCCATTGCTCTATTGCAAAATCACACGCCAATCACGATCATGCCTAAGTTGGTCACGTCGCATGCAACACATGTGTCATAGCAAGAAGCCCCCCCCCCCTCAACAAGCACACTTTATACATGGATGAATCTTGAGTATTTCATAAGTCATGTAAGTTATACCTCGTGGAGAGTAATATTGTCTAGATCAGATACGTGTACATTACGTCATACAACACTTGACTAATCGATAAGCGATTTATTTTTTTTTCTTTTTGCTGTAGTCTTTAGAGAATCACTGTTCAGTGTTGCAAGACTTCATCCTTGTATAAATCCAAGACAAGCAACGGCAACGACAGGCAACACAAGAAAAAAAGCGGTTTCATTTTTTTTCTCTCATTCCTCTGCTGTTTTTTTTTTTTCTGTTTGGGTGTTGAAAGACCGCTCACTCCCCTATACGATCTGAAGCCAGTCGTTTTAAACTTATTGCTATAAAGAAACTATTCAAGTTATGATTCTATTTTCAGCCTTTCATGCATTTAGCTACGGCTACATTCCCCGACCACTTTATTGCCTTCCCAAACAATATGCCAAATATATCGCAAAATAATGTGATCGGGACATTACCTTTGCATTTGGCACACCATATCCCAGATTTTACATGATAGTCACATGACATCTAGTGCCCTTCTGTTCGGAAGCATTTCTGCACTTTTTCGATACCTAACCTGGACACCTTTTGCTTCTCTTTGCAGACACACATTACATGCACATACACATACAAACACACATGCGAATAAAATAAATACCACTATTTTCATATACACATCATACACACACAAATAATTACATAAAAACACATAAAAATATACACAAAGGAATCAACACTCACTTGTCGATTTCACTATACCTTACAAGAAGTTCCCAAACCGTCTGAATTTACATAAAACTCACAGCGACAGAGGTATATAGTCAAAAGCAAAATATTGGGTATAGATTATATTATTATGAAAGGCGGGCGAATGCGCCACCATTCTCTTCAGAATTTGAGGAGCTGGGAGTATTCTTGCTTTGGATTCCCACAAATACTTCTGGGAGCTTCATCGAATGCCCCTTCATCATTTCTCGTCGACATTTGGTAGCGTACTAGGAGAGAGAGAGAAGCGCGATGATCGACAATGCGAGAATTAGATCTGATGGGACACGCGAATTGAAATAGGGCAATATTGAAATGCAGCGATGATAGAAGACGAGCGAGTCTCAATATTCCAATCTGGGAAACAG
>NC_092698.1:29906245-29966245 GCF_964275005.1 Diadema setosum | reverse complement strand
TGCCACAGGAGACATGATATTCATGTCGAAAATTCGATAAAGATATATATATTTGCGAAGAATTTCATTTCATCGTAATCAACACCAGGGTGCTATAGAGAAATCGACATCCATTCTCTTTTTATTTCTGATCAAGCACAAACAGTAAATTTATTACAATTCCCATCCTACATACATTCAACTGCAAACATCCATACTCTTCCTTCAGACTTTCGTTTGTAGCGCCATGGACTGACAAGGCCGATTACATTTTTATCATTACATTTTATCATCGTACTTTAATACTTTGTGCGCACGACATTTATATTAGTAAGCTCCCAGTCTTATCCTAATAATATTTTCACACAAGGCAGTGACGTGCACTGTACACACTAGTATGAACAAAAAAAAAAAAAAAACCAAAAAACCCTCACACTTACTAGCAATGACAACGGGAATCAAAGTAGATAACAATGCTGAACAGAGTACAAAGATAGTATATTATACGCAAAACGTACGTTGACAATATCGCGTGCAGCTAGGCGGTGACACTATGCATACACACTCACTGGTGTGGCGTTGGAACGAATGGCTTTGACTTGAGGCAACATCACTTTTAACCAATTTACGGTCATCGTCCTTCCCAAGGTAGAGAGAGTGACGTTCTTACCTAAGGCTAAACCGCAAAGTCCGGCAGAGAAAATCAGGAAGAGATCGCAAGTGGAGTTGAGCGGTTTTCTAGCTCTTTTCCTTTATGCATTATTGACCTTTATCGGGCCAGTAGTTGGGGGAGAGAGGAAGAGGAAGAAGGGGGGGGGGGGCAGGGGAAGTGGTGGAACAGTAGATGCAGGCCTCATGTGTGGTTTTGAAGATATTCCTATATTCCGATAATATTGAGCAACGTACAGCGAAATTCCTTACACAAAGACTGGCACAGAAGATTGGCCCGATAAGGAAAGGCGTGTTTAAAGAACACGTTTTGCAATCAGGACATAACCTGTGTTTGTGCGTAACTAATCAAACCGCGAAAATCTGCACACTGATTGAATGGTGCCAATAACGAGATTTTCTTTTTCTTAAGCCTCACCCCCCCCCCCAACTTCTGTGATGGCTCTTTTCCACACGGTGACGAGTAACCGGAGGCAGGACACATTCCGTTCAAACAATGCAACCGTGGTTCTTCCTCGCCGTCAACCAAAAGCGCAGCTTTTCCCCTGTCCCAACATATCGCCCATTAATGTGTAGCCTCTTGGATGCCAACCCTTGATTTGTTAATGGCAAGCCAGATCAGTCCACGTCACAATACATCACGGAACACAATTAGTTTCGCTAACAGAAACCCTAGCATTCCTAACGAGCAATGACCCACATCCAGGACATGTTACATTTTCTCCTTCTCCTTCTTCTTCTTCTTCTTCTTCTTCATTTTTTTTTTCTCGTCAGCCCTGCTGTTCCCTTTCCCTATCACCACCAGCGCGAGAAATAAAGAGAAAGAAAATAAGACAGAAAACAAAATCACACTTGCTTCTAGACATGAATCAGGTCATAAGACTCTAATGAAGACAGGAACAGTAAGGAAATGTCATTTCTGGTCCACCCTTCGACGTTGACTGGAATAATACAGCAGAGATCTTCTACCACCCGTACTTGGACTGAGCAGGCACGTCTGCGCGTTTCGATTATTTATAGAAGAGAGTCCCCTTGCGACAACTTCGCGCCTCCTTCAGTTGAAGAACCACTACGCTGTTTCCATGTCAATGACCACATTTGACGTTGTTTAAAAACCCATTCATCTCACATAGCTTGTCATGCCGGAGCCCATTATAGCGTCATCTTTGACGCAAATATAGCGCCGAATACAGTTATTAGACGGCGAGCGGGGATGATTTAAGGGAACTGATCACGATAACATTACATTTTAAAAAAATCTATAAATTCTAATAAATCGACTCGACATAGATGAATTCTTTCGTCAAGCTCTCTCCCAAACACTCAACGCAGCCTGCAACAATGAATTTCAGCTGTGAAAGGCACACGGCAAGCTGATTATATTACCGTACATTGACAAACTCCATACTATCGATACCAGCTACCAGTCTCCTTCAAGTCAATCGCTGAAGACCGATTATCTATTCGTGCACATGCACTGGCTACTCTATTCAAGGGAATCGGATTTCTGAAGCAAAAAAAAAAAATAATAAAATAAAAAATGACGCCGACGCACTCAACATTCCATCCCCTGCAATTAAGTAAAGGTTAATATGGCATGCATTGCTGTCCATTCCATGTATTAAATCTCTCCCCTTTTGGACATTCAGGGCTTCAGCGTGAAACGTATCCCCACATGGCGACAAGACTCTCGGATCAGCGATCCCATCCCCAACCAGTAGATGGGCAAATAGTTAATGCCTTCTGACCGCCAAAAAAAATGAAAAGCAAATGGGAGGAAAAGAGGTAGATTTCTGTAACCTCTTCAGCCTCGCGCGGGAAAGATTGTCAATTCCTCTTTTTCTGCTCGACTTGCTCTCCGAATGACCGGAGAAAAGCCGCACTAAGTTCGGCCTTGGCGCCGTTCCTCCCGTTACACATATCAATTAGAGGAATGGCCTTTTTTTCACGCAATAGCTCCCTCTGGAGGGAAGTTTGGATCTCCTCTGAGACCACAGTCGTAATTGCACTTTATTCTTGCATCAATTATTTCGGGCTTTAAACAGCATGGGGTCGGCGCTTAAATGGATTGCAAAGCTTTAGGTTTAGAGGTTTAGAGCCCTAACTTCTTTTCTGCGACTCTGCCAGGACGCTTGGGCCCCCAACGTTTAGCCTTCCCTGTTCCCCCAATCTCACTTCAACCTCCAAACCGCCTGACTCACGAAGATTTGGCGCTCTTTAATCA
Source organism: Diadema setosum (assembly GCF_964275005.1). NCBI lineage: Eukaryota > Metazoa > Echinodermata > Echinoidea > Diadematoida > Diadematidae > Diadema > Diadema setosum. Next base: position 29,963,373 of record NC_092698.1, on the reverse strand, counting down.
TAAATGTGCCTCGCATGCATCGCAATCGCAGCTCGCCTCGTCCTTCAACCGACGAGGGACTCATTTTGTGAGACGCATTGGGTAATAGTGCTGTCACACAACGGGGTTGGAAAGGTTAATATAAAACACTCGAACAGTCACGTGATGCTAATGAACAAGATGGCAATGCCGTAATGATTACCGACGTTTGATACGAGTTGATTATTTTCGCTCGTGTGTTTCATTTCAAAGTAATGTTGTGTTATTCAATAATCAACTTTCAAAAGCCCAATATAGGGTACGATACGGTAATCAGCTACTAGAGCGTACATCCTAAACATGTGGTATTGGATATAAATCATTTGGGCGGAGAGAAAACTTTTTTTTTCCACTCCTTATAGAACGGTGACAAGAACTATTTATAGAGTAGAAATAAGAGTTGATGGTGACATTTAAAATGTTGCTCTGAAAATGTGTGTGTGTGTGGGGGGGGGGGAGGGATGGGGCGGATTTCTCTCATCGTGGATTACATATAAACACCATAATACACCATCTAGTCATTACGCCTTCACAACCTGCAACTACCACGAAGCGAGGAAATTCTCCTTGCCATCAGCATTCTCTGTTAATGAATATTGTTCCTGGAAATAGGCGTGGTGATATCAAACATAATATATCTCGAACAGTGAGTGTACCGAACACACGCAAGACCATTCAGGATTCTATCACACTTCTTGTATTTCATTTTATAGTCTTGAGGCCACCATAGTCATTGTCCATGGTGCGGGAATAATCACAGATGAAAATGCAAGAAACTAACCTTGAAATTACCTAAATCCCTCTTTCCCCGCGCTCCATTTATATAGGGGCATACAGTCTTCCATATTAACCCCACATACAATCAATTTGTCTCTAGGTTTAAACTAGATCATCAGACCTTTTATCAATAACACTGCTCTCATGATCTCGACTACACAGAAAAAAAAAAGAATACCAACGGTGCGTTCAAATATTGAAATGAATTTAACGAGCTGACATTTACCTTGTGCAGTGTTGCAAAATAGACTAACAACATCAATTCATTCGCAAATCTGTTAGCTCACTTAATTCCTAAAGCCACGCTTTGTTAGTGAAAGTAAACGTCTGGGTAGGCACAAACGTGGAGAAGACTATCGCACCATGGAAAGTGCATTCTTTTTTTGGATGGTTTGCTTAGTAAAAAAAAAAAAAGTAGAAAAAAAAAGCGGCCCTTCTCCCCTCTCACAACCAATATATACGCATACAATTAGATGGCAATTCATTAAAACTGTAGACCAACGTAATGACTCGTGTCGCTATCAACCCAATAATACCTAATACCGGGGATTTATCGGATCCGATAAGCAAACGGGGCCGATGGCTAGGCAATCAGCCTGCATCGATTAAGTGTTGACTGAATTCATGAAGCCACGAGGAATGGAAGGTAATAAATGAACTCCACGATTTACGAGATTACAGTTTTGAGAAGGCGTGGCGTCCTTTAGCCCTATGTTTGCTGGAGACAAAAAAAAAAAGTGAAGAAGAAGAAGGAAAAAAAATCCACTGCGGAGCATTTGCTCTCCCCCGCTTCAGTAGCGACCCATACCGGGAAAGACTTCTGAGCGAGATCCCGCGCAATTTAAAAGGCAAATACTCCATATCACTCAATATCGTCCCAATCATTGTCTTTGGCCGAGCCTGAACCTTCCGAAAAGTGCAATTTTCATTCACGTCTTCGCAAGCAGGAGAGAGAAAGGGGGGGGGGGGGAGGGGAGTAGAAGGGATGCGGAGAGAATAAAGCCAGACGATTGAATTGCAGGTGGCATGCGTGCGCGCGGCAGTATCCAAATTAGAATGTATGTCTTGTGTGAGCATTACAAAATGAGTTTCTTAAAGGCCGTCTGGGTAATAACGTTTCACCGAAATCGGAGGAAAGCGAAATAGAGTCTATTTACACGTCTAAATGACCAATTAAAGGCGTAAGGTTTAATCTCGAAACCAACCATTTCGAAGCTATGGCATTCCCCCGTTAGAAGAGAGGGAGGAGGAAAAAAAAAAGAAGAAAGAAAGTCCCTTTACCCGCACCCGCTCTGACATAAGTAGGCTAGGATAACGATTTGTTAGTTCTACCGTACCAACGGAAATCGTGCCATTGCATGAGGGTGGTGGCACGCGCGGTAAAATCTACGGACATTTCCCGGGGGTCATAAATGGGAAGAAGCGCCATCGTAAAACAGAGTGCGATCGAATCTGAAACACTAATGGGGTCGAAAGTGGGCATCCGAACGCTGGCCTGTTACAGCGCGTCAGGGCAGGGTGTGCGTCTACCGCTCCCATCTAACTCCCCAGAGGGACGCTTTATTCATAACGTGGTGATTAGTCGCCATTACGGCACATACACGACTCGAAAATAGTTATTCACTTTACTCTCCCCCCCCCCTTTCCAATGAGTGGCCTGGAAACGTATTCGATGCGACGATGGCCGTTGGGCTTTTACATAGAAATGTCTGGATAACATCTGCCTTAAAATTACGAAATGTTAGAGGAACGTCGTATTACATTTTCTTGTACTCGACTGAGCAGAACAGTGTATGCAGAAGAAGAGATGATGTATACATGCACTTACACGAGTAAAATGTTTAAGTATTTAGACCTATATAGATATCACTCCCCTTGCTATCCTTCTCTTTTCTATAGGCTCTCCGACATACAGGAGGACAAGAAGAGAAGAAGAAGAAGAAGAAGAAGGAGGAGGAGGAGGAGGAGGAGGAGGAGGGAAAAAAAGGACAAGGTATCAGCATCATCTGTAGTAGATATGAAACCAGTGCACGGTGCGCTCAGCGAATAACACGCTCCCAAGTAGTATGGCGCCATCTACGGGACTCAACTGCCATTCCAATCAACTCACCCAGTTTTCCCGTCCTGAAAATTTCTGTGTCGCGACTGAAGGCACACTTACATACCGTCTCTCGGATGCTAAAAATACACCATACTGACTCCAACACATGCGATGAACACCAAATACATAATAATTCATTTGATAATCGGTAAATCATCTTTCTGGTTTTAGCGACAGCGGGACGAGTTTTCGTTCTTTCTCGCACTCTCATACTATAATTGGATAGTATACTCTTCCACTGAAAGTGAAAACTTTTCGGGCATTAAAGCAGGGGAAAAGTAAGATTTAAATTGTGAGCGTCTATCGATTGAGAGTTTACCTCCCCTTGCGATACGAATTGAATACTATCAAATAACAAAAAACTGATACGATAGTACCGATACTCTTCTAATCCGTCATATTATTGTCTAAAAACTTTGATTTGTATGACGCACACCACTTTCGTCTGTAAACAAAAATAACACAAACAACCGAAAAAGATTATAGATAAGAACATGGAGTACGTGAAATCCTTACGGGTGAAATAACTTAAAAAAAACATGATGGTCCACGTAATCAAACTCTCACATAGTTGGTGGGGGCGCTGTGGCATGTGGGGGCGCTGTGGCATAGTGGATAAGACTCCCGACTCCCGAACGGAGGACTGCGAGTTCGAACCCCGCCCAGTGCTTACATCCTTGGACAAGATGTTTTTACCCACAAGGTCCCTCTCGACCCAGGTGTACAAATGGGTACCTGGCAACGCTAGGGTAATAATAATAGCAGGGCCCTCTGGTAGAGCAGTGTTATTATGATTATATTATTATAGTTTTAGTGGGAAATGTCGCTTTTCATTATCCTCATGAAACAGAATACAATCTTACGCGATAAGAAAAGGAATTTATACAAGGACCTTCCTCTTTACGCAATAATGACAGTCTAATGATTACCAACCGGACATGACTAACTTTTTTTTTTTGGATAAAGATAATTAAATTCATGTGGGTAGTTAGATGCGGTACCAATTTGGCGAGTTCCTGCTATCAAACGTGCCTTGGAATTTGCTCTATCAGACATTAATAAGCGAAATTAGCCAACATCTGTAGAGAGAACGGTTCGTGTGGTGACTTTGTACTGATACTCACATTTTTGAAGTATAATTAACATGAGAAAATGCTCACTACATTCTAGATTAGCTGTTCTGCTTATACAAGTCATGAAATCTACTACACATCATGGGACATTATCTTGATTGATCACGTGATCGCGTTATTACGATTTTGTTCACGATGACTTTAATGACATCACAAGTTGACACGGTTGTCAGTTAACTGAATGTGTTGACTTAATTATTGCATACTCAGTTAAAGAGCCCATAATCGTCATTACGTCCTGTAAGTTTTTAAAAACACGCTAGTATGGAAAAAAAAACCCAAAACACGTGGGCTAAAAACAACACAAAAAGTGCCACGCGGCGGAAAAAGAAATGTTTCTGGGGTAATAGAACCGTTCGTAACCCACGAAACCGTCACGAAACCGTTAAAGAATAATGTCGTTACCAAAATAGAAATTGGAGGAATAAGATGAGATAAAGTCGTGGTGGGAGAAACACTGTTTTAACTGAGCGCTTTAAATTTCTTCCTGCAGGTTAGATCCATCTGCTTGTGGATTCTGCATTACCATACACAAAGTGACTGCCGATATAATTATGTCACACCACACTCCAGCCCAAATTCGTTTGAAGGAAAGTCATGTATAAGAAACTACTCATTGAGAAGCATTGCCCCCCCCCCCCCCCCATCCTTAACCATCTCGGGACCACGGCCACGCGATACCATTGCCATTTACTGTATAAATAAATTGCTGATGGTAATGACGGAGTTAAGTTTATCATGATTGTGCAGTGAGAAACAGGAGTCCGCATGTTGAGCCACGAGCTCATTCGGGCGTGCAAAAAGAAGTCACGTAGTACACATCAACGGCGCCAAACCATTCGCGAGGCGCGAATGATTGCGAGGTTAGCTGAACATGGCGCTCTAAGGATTAATCTTGGAGACATACAAGGGGCTCTATATGACGTATGCCAGTCAAGTCGTCTGCACCAGGCAACGAGTCAGTCAAGTACTAGTATCTTGTGTGTGCGAGCGTCATGTGTGTGTGTGTGTGTTTGTTTTTTTTAACCCTCTTGTCATTCCGCCACCTAGCGTGACGTCCCGTCGCCATCATCTATGTTTTCATGTTCTATCCATCATGCGTGTGTAATGAAAGAGCCCAAAGGGAATGACTCTACGCAAACTTTGAGCGCTGAATCGCATACCCGAACTTCCTCCGTGAGAAGCATGTGACAACTGAACCCCAATACCCCCTCCATTATCGCATCGCGTATAGGATTTTCACTTTCGGAACAATTTTTGACGTCACGAATCCATGTGAATTGACAGTGCAAGGATTTCGAATTAAATGGAATTTGAATGAGATTGTATCAGAGTTGGCCCTTTTTAATGGAAACACATAGAACGCAACGGGTGTCACTTTGTAAATGTAAGGTCATCGTTTGATGAGAATGCGAAACATTGTTTGTGACACATATCACGTAGGCCCTAGATCATATTTTTCCATAATTTCTCTTATCATATACATGTGTTTATAGTTTTGATTATGCACGTAAAATTAAGCAAGAAACGTTTATACATTCAACTCTCATTTACAAAATGGTGTAGTGTCCTCATTGCTGAAGTCAAATTCAGTTGTTGGTGTTAATGAAGAAACTACGATTGTCAGTCTATAGGAATAGTTTGACTCTGGTTGCAAACATTCTAAGAGAAAAGGGAGAGCATCCGTTGCTAGGGATCGAGGAAACTGACCCCCCCCCCTCCATTTTTTTTCTTCCCATAAAACACACGAGACTCAACAGATGCCCAAATATGCAAGGAATCCACGCGCAGCGGTGAAGGCGCGCGCTCACACGCCGCGCGTTGAATGACATCAAAGATAGTAGAGATATAAGATACGAAGGCGCGCGATAAAGATGGACACAAAATGGCTACCCTACATGACGATACAAAGGAGAGCTAAGTACAAACTCAGTACACCTAGAAACATCATTCATTTCCAAAGGTAGTGGTATTCTTGTCATCTTAAAAAGATTTAAAAATTATAGTCGTAGCTTTTTTTCGATGAAGGGGATAATTTTGAAGAACGAGATTTTAGAGTAATAAGGATTATTTCGTGGAGGTAAAAATTTGGCAACAACATGATCTCACAATCAAAAACGCTTGATAAACAACAACAACATCTGCAAAGACAGCACGTCTCAGGCAAAGACACACATCACCTGAGACCACAGAACTATATAGGTAGAATGATCAAGTGGGGTCTGAAAGCATAGCCAGCGCACGCGATCTCCGCCATTTTGGTTAGTCTTTTGTTACGTCACGGCTAGCGTGCGCAGAACAGGGTTTGCAGAGTTGCAGCATATAGCGCGCCCAGGCCTACGCTGACTTTTTTTTTCTTCTTTTTAACCTCCCCCTGTTCATCGCAAGCCGTGACGTAACAAAAGACTAATCAAAATGGCGGCATGTTATGTGCGCGCAACTGGCTATAAAGCTACGCGTGGGTTGTGAATGGGCTTGATCAATCTACCTATTTATATCTGTGCCTGAGACGCGCTGTCCCTGAAGCCGCTGCTGTTGTTTATCAAGCGTCAAGGCAGCGCGCTCAGGTGATGTGCGTATACGCTTGAAGACCGCGCGCTGTCCATTTGTTTTGTACAGGATTAGCGCGCACTTTCGTGTCTTATTTATTAAGCGTCTTTGAATGACATGCTGTGCTGGCCACGTCACGTGACAGAAAGAGAGAGAGACACAAAAGAAAAGACTGACAGATAGATGAATACATAAAATAGAAAGAAGACATATAGATAGATAGACAGATAGATAGATAGATAGAGAGTTTGGAGGGGGAAAGAAGGATGTGTGGCGTAACAGTTACATTTGACTTTTTTTTTTTTGTAATAACATTAATGGTCGCGAGTATAAGGTGTCAATGACCCAACATCATACTAACAGAGCACGATGCTGGCTACGGAGGATAGCCAGTTTGTGTGGCTGATTGGAAATGCAAATCAGTTCGTTGTGCCAGACTTTGTGGACACGCACATCTGTCTCGGTGAAGAAATGGCGGTTACGAGAGTTAAGTCCTACTTTGCCTTGGCGGGAAGACAAACAAAATAATTCACGACAGTCCCAATCCCGTCGTGCTTTCAAATTGCGCTGTGATTTCTGAAGTCACATAAACTTGCTTGTTTTCCTTTTATACTTGTACAATCGTGTATTGAGTTTCATCTTCTCTGGAACCATTTTTTGTTTTTCGCAGAGACTCATTTATTCATTTCGAGTATGTTGGGGTTTTTGAAGAGGACTCTATGAAAGAAGCGAAGTGACCGCGTAAGAGAGACAAGCTTGTCCTCAGCATCGCGTAAAATTCGCCATTTTGGATAATGAATAGTCCTCTAGCCAACGGCGTAAATCCGTACTGAGGAGTGGGGGGGATGGTAACCATCACCACGATTACACGCCCATAACCGGACCGGGGGGGGGGGGGGAAGAAGCTTGGTGCCCCCCCCCCCCCCCCCAAAGTGGCAGCAAAAATATGAAGACTTTTGTTCTTGTTGCTTTTTTTTTTTTTTTTGCTTGTCAGATGACTTTCGGTGGAAAATCAGACCTTAAAAGTATGAAGACATTTTTTTGTTTTTTAAATATCTGTGAGAGGGAGCGGAGCGACCGAACGGGGGAGGATGTGTAGGGGGGGGGGGGTATTCCTCTCCCACACGAGGAAGATTTTGCATTTTCAGACCTGAAATTCAGCGATCTGGTGCACACTTTTGGTGAAAATTTTCTTTTCTTTTCTTAAAAGAAAAATAAGAAAATGAAATATTCACAATATATTATTGATAGACTAAATCGTGGTATTTCAGCTCTTGCTCCGCCTGTGCGACATCACTGTGAAGGCCTACTAAATAATGGGGCCTATCACCGGCGTAGACAGGATTTGACCTATAGGAGGAGCGGTTATGTGAGGGAGCGAAGCAAACGGGGGGGGGGGGGGTATAAATCTTTTTGCATTGAAAATTTTGACATTTTACAGTCCAAAAACTGCCGTTTGTAGCTATATTTTCGCTTTGGAAATTTAGGGGGGGGGGCACACCGGGTGCAACTGCTGTCAATCACTGGCAGCAACATCAGGAGAATGGCCGCTATTTGATAGCGATTAAATGCGAGCGAGCTTGAAAATTTTGACATTCTACAGTCTAAAAACTGCCGTTTGTCGCTATACTTTTTCGCTTTGGAAATTAAGGGGGGGGGGGCCGCGCCGGGCGCAACTGCTGTCAATCACTGGCAGCAACATCAGGAGAATGGCCGCTATTTGATAGCGATTAAATGCGAGCGAGCTTGAAAATTTTGACATTCTACAGTCTAAAAACTGCCGTTTGTCGCTATACTTTTTCGCTTTGGAAATTAAGGGGGGCCGCGCCCGGCGCAACTGCTGTCAATCACTGGCAGCAACATCAGGAGAATGGCATAGCGGTCAAATGCGAGCGAGCGGAGCGAGCGAGCTTGAAAGTTTTGACATTTTACAGTCCAAAGACTGCCGTTTGTGGCTGTATTTTTCGCTTTGGGAAATTAAGGGGGACACACCGGGCAAAACTGCCGGCAATTACTGGCAGCAACATCAGGAGAATAGCATAACGAATAAATGCGAGCGAGCGAAGCGAGTGAGCTTGAAAATTTTGATATTTTACAGTCCCCCAAACTGTCCTTTGTGGATGTATTTTTCGCTTGGGAAGTAAAGGGGGCGCACCGGGCGAAAACTGATGGCAATTACTGGCAGCAACATCAGGAGAATGGCATAATGATTAAATGCGAGCGAGCGAAGCGAGCGAGCTTCAAAATTTTCACATTTGAGTCCAAAAACTACCGTTCGTAGTTATATTTTTCGCTTTGGAAATTAAGGGGGACCGCACCGGGCGCATCTGCTGTCAATCACTGGCAGCAACATCAGGAGAATGGCAAAGCGATTAAATGCGAGCGAGCGGAGCGAGCGAGCTTGAAAATTCTGACATTTTAGAGTCTAAAAACTGCCGTTTGTAGCTATACTTTTTCGCTTTGAAAATTAAGGGGAGCCGCACCGGGCGCAACTGCTGGCAATCACTGGCAGCAACATCAGGAGAATGGCATAGCGGTTAAATGCGAGCGAGCGGAGCGAGCGAGCTTGAAAATTTTGACATTTTACAGTCCAAAGACTGTCGTTTGTGGCTGTATTATTTCACTTTGGAAATAAAGGGGAGCGCACCGGGCGAAACCTGCTGGCAATTACTGGCAGCAACATCAGGAGAATGGCATAATGATTAAATGCGAGCGAGCTTCAAAATTTTCACATTTTACAGTCCCAAAACTACCGTTCGTAGCTATATTTTTCGCTTTGGAAATTAAGGGGGGCGCACCGGGCGCAACTGCTGTCAATCACTGGCAGCAACATCAGGAGAATGGCATAATGATTGAATGCGAGAGAGCTTCAAAATTTTCACATTTTACAGTCCCAAAACTGCCGTTCGTAGCTATATTTTTTGCTTTGGAAATTGAGGGGGGCGCACCGGCCGAAAACTGCTGTCAGTCACTGGCAGCAACATCAGGAGAAGGGCATTATGGTTGAATGCGAGCGAACGGAGCGAGCGAGCTTTAAAATTTTGATATTTTACACTCCAAAAACTGCCGTTTGTAGCTATATTTTTCGCTTTTGTTTGTCCCACTTTTATGGGAGAACCATCCCCCCCCCCAGATCGACGCCTCTGCATATGAGGGTGCTTTTGTTAAGTGAAAGATCTGCTGCACACTCTTTGATGAATTAGGGATATATACGTCAGTGTCAAAAGGTACAAAGTTTATCGAAAGGGATCCTGTATAGCGGAGCTTTTGCATGCTTATGATTGCAATACAACGATCCGGTGCATAGTTCTGGGGATATTTGGACAATTTTCCATTAAGAAAGTTCGAGATTTGTCCTCATCTCGGGAATTGCTTGGGGGATAAATGATTTGTCTGCCTAAACACTTCCAAAGGGGCGGGGCAAATGCCCCTCCCCCCCCCCCCCCCGAGATAGATTTGACGCCCCTGATCTTCCCTGGGAATGCCCATAGATGTATCCTGACTGAGTAATCAGTCACTGTCGTTTCTCAGGAATGATTCAGGAAATGGAGGGGGTTCAATTATGCCGATATAGTTTTTGTTATTGTTTGTTTGTTTGTTTGTTTGTTTGTTTGTTTGTTTGTTTGTTTGTTTTCGTACATATTTTGCAAATGGTCCCCAGTTAATCGCGTCATAGCATGTTTACATGTAGGCCTATACTATTTGACGTTGTCAACGTCTGAGCCATACCTTACAGTGACTGTATTCGATATTGTCGATGTTACTTTCTTCGCGAGCGAGCGAAGCGAGCGAGCGCTTGAGAAAATTATGTATACATTTTCCTACAAGATAGAATACTGTTCAGCTATGTTACCTGTCTGAAGGCCGGCGTACAAACGTCATGCAATAATTATGTCAAAATTGTTACAATCACATTTCTGCTTCCTCCATTTTTTCCTCAAAATTCAGGGGGGGATGATTGTACAGGTCATCCCCCCCTCCTCCAATTCAGGGGGGGGGGGGGATATATCCCCCCATCCCCCCCGGGATTTACGCCCATGCCTCTAGCCATTGTAACAGCAACTTCTGAAACTTTCAACACGCACGCGCAGACTGGAAATGATTTGTTGACATTTGAATGACATCAAAGATAGTAGAGATATAAGATACGAAGGCGCGCGATAAAGATGGACACAAAATGGCTACCCTACATGACGATACAAAGGAGAGCTAAGTACAAACTCAGTACACCTAGAAACATCATTCATTTCCAAAGGTAGTGGTATTCTTGTCATCTTAAAAAGATTTAAAAATTATAGTCGTAGCTTTTTTTCGATGAAGGGGATAATTTTGAAGAACGAGATTTTAGAGTAATAAGGATTATTTCGTGGAGGTAAAAATTTGGCAACAACATGATCTCACAATCAAAAACGCTTGATAAACAACAACAACATCTGCAAAGACAGCACGTCTCAGGCAAAGACACACATCACCTGAGACGCGCTGTCTCTGAAGCCGCTGCTGTTGTTTATCAAGCGTCAAGGCAGCGCGTCTCAGGTGATGTGCGTATTGACCGATTCGGGTTCGTTGAGGGCAGCAGACATTTTACGGCACAGGGCGCAGCCATAGTGGGTGTATCAGCCGACCCCCCCTGCTCTCCCCCACCCCGGGGCAACATGTTTACACGCACTTGTAACAAAGGTTCGCGCACTAAGCAAGCATTCGCGCAATCAGTACGAGACGCCTATTGGCTAAAGCAGTTTTTCATTCTGCGCGCGTGCTAATGTAGGGAGAGGGGTGGGGGAGTGCGGAGGGGGGGTCGGCTGATACACCCACTATGGCTGCGCCCATGCCAAAAATACACATAGCGCGTCACAGAATCGGTCAATACGCTTGAAGACCGCGCGCTGTCCATTTGTTTTGTACAGGATTAGCGCGCACTTTCGTGTCTTATTTATTAAGCGTCTTTGAATGACATGCTGTGCTGGCCACGTCACGTGACAGAAAGAGAGAGAGACACAAAAGAAAAGACTGACAGATAGATGAATACATAAAATAGAAAGAAGACATATAGATAGATAGACAGATAGATAGATAGATAGAGAGTTTGGAGGGGGAAAGAAGGATGAAACGAGTGACACATGTGTGGCGTAACAGTTACATTTGACTTTTTTTTTTTTGTAATAACATTAATGGTCGCGAGTATAAGGTGTCAATGACCCAACATCATACTAACAGAGCACGATGCTGGCTACGGAGGATAGCCAGTTTGTGTGGCTGATTGGAAATGCAAATCAGTTCGTTGTGCCAGACTTTGTGGACACGCACATCTGTCTCGGTGAAGAAATGGCGGTTACGAGAGTTAAGTCCTACTTTGCCTTGGCGGGAAGACAAACAAAATAATTCACGACAGTCCCAATCCCGTCGTGCTTTCAAATTGCGCTGTGATTTCTGAAGTCACATAAACTTGCTTGTTTTCCTTTTATACTTGTACAATCGTGTATTGAGTTTCATCTTCTCTGGAACCATTTTTTGTTTTTCGCAGAGACTCATTTATTCATTTCGAGTATGTTGGGGTTTTTGAAGAGGACTCTATGAAAGAAGCGAAGTGACCGCGTAAGAGAGACAAGCTTGTCCTCAGCATCGCGTAAAATTCGCCATTTTGGATAATGAATAGTCCTCTAGCCAACGGCGTAAATCCGTACTGAGGAGTGGGGGGGATGGTAACCATCACCACGATTACACGCCCATAACCGGACCGGGGGGGGGGGGGGGAAGAAGCTTGGTGCCCCCCCCCCCAAAGTGGCAGCAAAAATATGAAGACTTTTTGTTCTTGTTGCTTTTTTTTTTTTTTTGCTTGTCAGATGACTTTCGGTGGAAAATCAGACCTTAAAAGTATGAAGACATTTTTTTGTTTTTTTAAATATCTGTGAGAGGGAGCGGAGCGACCGAACGGGGGGAGATGTGTAGGGGGGGGGGGGGGTATTCCTCTCCCACACGAGGAAGATTTTGCATTTTCAGACCTGAAATTCAGCGATCTGGTGCACACTTTTGGTGAAAATTTTCTTTTCTTTTCTTAAAAGAAAAATAAGAAAATGAAATATTCACAATATATTATTGATAGACTAAATCGTGGTATTTCAGCTCTTGCTCCGCCTGTGCGACATCACTGTGAAGGCCTACTAAATAATGGGGCCTATCACCGGCGTAGACAGGATTTGACCTATAGGAGGAGCGGTTATGTGAGGGAGCGAAGCAAACGGGGGGGGGGGGGGGTATAAATCTTTTTGCATTGAAAATTTTGACATTTTACAGTCCAAAAACTGCCGTTTGTAGCTATATTTTCGCTTTGGAAATTTAGGGGGGGGGGCACACCGGGTGCAACTGCTGTCAATCACTGGCAGCAACATCAGGAGAATGGCCGCTATTTGATAGCGATTAAATGCGAGCGAGCTTGAAAATTTTGACATTCTACAGTCTAAAAACTGCCGTTTGTCGCTATACTTTTTCGCTTTGGAAATTAAGGGGGGGGGGGGGGGGCCGCGCCGGGCGCAACTGCTGTCAATCACTGGCAGCAACATCAGGAGAATGGCCGCTATTTGATAGCGATTAAATGCGAGCGAGCTTGAAAATTTTGACATTCTACAGTCTAAAAACTGCCGTTTGTCGCTATACTTTTTCGCTTTGGAAATTAAGGGGGGGCCGCGCCCGGCGCAACTGCTGTCAATCACTGGCAGCAACATCAGGAGAATGGCATAGCGGTCAAATGCGAGCGAGCGGAGCGAGCGAGCTTGAAAGTTTTGACATTTTACAGTCCAAAGACTGCCGTTTGTGGCTGTATTTTTTCGCTTTGGAAATTAAGGGGGACACACCGGGCAAAACTGCCGGCAATTACTGGCAGCAACATCAGGAGAATAGCATAACGAATAAATGCGAGCGAGCGAAGCGAGTGAGCTTGAAAATTTTGATATTTTACAGTCCCCCAAACTGTCCTTTGTGGATGTATTTTTTCGCTTGGGAAGTAAAGGGGGCGCACCGGGCGAAAACTGATGGCAATTACTGGCAGCAACATCAGGAGAATGGCATAATGATTAAATGCGAGCGAGCGAAGCGAGCGAGCTTCAAAATTTTCACATTTGAGTCCAAAAACTACCGTTCGTAGTTATATTTTTCGCTTTGGAAATTAAGGGGGACCGCACCGGGCGCATCTGCTGTCAATCACTGGCAGCAACATCAGGAGAATGGCAAAGCGATTAAATGCGAGCGAGCGGAGCGAGCGAGCTTGAAAATTCTGACATTTTAGAGTCTAAAAACTGCCGTTTGTAGCTATACTTTTTCGCTTTGAAAATTAAGGGGAGCCGCACCGGGCGCAACTGCTGGCAATCACTGGCAGCAACATCAGGAGAATGGCATAGCGGTTAAATGCGAGCGAGCGGAGCGAGCGAGCTTGAAAATTTTGACATTTTACAGTCCAAAGACTGTCGTTTGTGGCTGTATTATTTCACTTTGGAAATAAAGGGGAGCGCACCGGGCGAAACCTGCTGGCAATTACTGGCAGCAACATCAGGAGAATGGCATAATGATTAAATGCGAGCGAGCTTCAAAATTTTCACATTTTACAGTCCCAAAACTACCGTTCGTAGCTATATTTTTCGCTTTGGAAATTAAGGGGGGCGCACCGGGCGCAACTGCTGTCAATCACTGGCAGCAACATCAGGAGAATGGCATAATGATTGAATGCGAGAGAGCTTCAAAATTTTCACATTTTACAGTCCCAAAACTGCCGTTCGTAGCTATATTTTTTGCTTTGGAAATTGAGGGGGGCGCACCGGCCGAAAACTGCTGTCAGTCACTGGCAGCAACATCAGGAGAAGGGCATTATGGTTGAATGCGAGCGAACGGAGCGAGCGAGCTTTAAAATTTTGATATTTTACACTCCAAAAACTGCCGTTTGTAGCTATATTTTTCGCTTTTGTTTGTCCCACTTTTATGGGAGAACCATCCCCCCCCCCCAGATCGACGCCTCTGCATATGAGGGTGCTTTTGTTAAGTGAAAGATCTGCTGCACACTCTTTGATGAATTAGGGATATATACGTCAGTGTCAAAAGTGTACAAAGTTTATCGAAAGGGATCCTGTATAGCGGAGCTTTTGCATGCTTATGATTGCAATACAACGATCCGGTGCATAGTTCTGGGGATATTTGGACAATTTTCCATTAAGAAAGTTCGAGATTTGTCCTCATCTCGGGAATTGCTTGGGGGATAAATGATTTGTCTGCCTAAACACTTCCAAAGGGGCGGGGCAAATGCCCCTCCCCCCCCCCCCCGAGATAGATTTGACGCCCCTGATCTTCCCTGGGAATGCCCATAGATGTATCCTGACTGAGTAATCAGTCACTGTCGTTTCTCAGGAATGATTCAGGAAATGGAGGGGGTTCAATTATGCCGATATAGTTTTTGTTATTGTTTGTTTGTTTGTTTGTTTGTTTGTTTGTTTGTTTGTTTGTTTTCGTACATATTTTGCAAATGGTCCCCAGTTAATCGCGTCATAGCATGTTTACATGTAGGCCTATACTATTTGACGTTGTCAACGTCTGAGCCATACCTTACAGTGACTGTATTCGATATTGTCGATGTTACTTTCTTCGCGAGCGAGCGAAGCGAGCGAGCGCTTGAGAAAATTATGTATACATTTTCCTACAAGATAGAATACTGTTCAGCTATGTTACCTGTCTGAAGGCCGGCGTACAAACGTCATGCAATAATTATGTCAAAATTGTTACAATCACATTTCTGCTTCCTCCATTTTTTTCCTCAAAATTCAGGGGGGGATGATTGTACAGGTCATCCCCCCCTCCTCCAATTCAGTGGGGGGGGGGGGGGATATATCCCCCCCATCCCCCCCGGGATTTACGCCCATGCCTCTAGCCATTGTAACAGCAACTTCTGAAACTTTCAACACGCACGCGCAGACTGGAAATGATTTGTTGACATTTGATATTGTGTTTTATTGATGTATTATTCATCTCTTTTTTGTAGGAGGGGGGGGGGGGGGGGGCTAGAAACACATGTCGCTCACTGCACATGCTGCAGGAAATTGCGAGCTTCAGATATGCAACGCGAACGCTAAAGACGATGCTATTAGGCTAAAAATTGTGTTTCTATTGTTCAACCAGGGAGGCTGCGTCGTCTTGGCGTTCGCGTCACAGATCTAAAGCTCGCTATTTTCTTGTGCGCCGACGCTTTTCCATCTACACAGTTGCCTCGGACTGGGTTGTAGGGCGCATGCGTTCCGATGCGGACGTAAGTCACGAAATGACCTGAGACAAGATATCATTATAGTCATCAAAGGGTAACAACGACCTCAATGACGTGAGTGACGTGGCTCCTCTTTCGACGCGCTCATAGGTCCCAAAGTTTGGATATTTCCGCACAGTAGACACAACACTTACATCCGTAATTCAATCACGGCTGAAACGAGTTCTTATGTTGCCTGCGAAAAAACAAAAAACAAACCCTCAACAACAACAAAGAAATGCCCAGCAAAAATATAGAATTTTGCGTCTCTTGCGATTCGATTGTGAGTCAGACATTAGTGCTACTTTCTCGAGGCAAAGCTATATCACGGCTTCTATTCCGCCACGTAGCTCCGAGGGACAGCCGAAGGAATTCAATTATGTATGCTATCATCAGAAAATCAAATTATATCTTCTTCCATTTTTTCCCCTCCGTCATGTAGTGGCCTACTTCCAACACACAAAGCATAGCAAGGTTATCATCCATTGTATTGGCCTATATATATATTTTATTCAAACACGGCGGAGAGAGGTTTGGGTATCCAGAACGCTCCGCGGCAAACGATGTTGCTACCAGCATTTTAATTTCGCGCTGTTCTACGACCAATGAAAGACAATTTGACCGCATCGATTGGACCTCGGCAGTGGCAGAATAGCAATTTGTCGAGATTGTTTGTTACAGCGCGGCAGGTCGGAGGACCCGTGTAGACATCAGCGCTACACAAACATTTGTCGTTTGGAAAACCGATTTTTTCTCTATAGGGCCAGCGTCTTCAGACACAATAATGAACTTGATCAGTCACTTCATTCGATGAGAGAATGCATAGAACTATTACTGAAACACCAGATTTATAGGGCTACCTGTGTAATTAAACTCTGATATTAATAAGAGAAACACATTGGACTTGACGTGACTATCCCTTCAAATTTGATATCGCAATTATTCAACAGCTCTGGCGCTCAAGCCGAGTCGCAGCGAAGCCAGTCAAACGTACAGCTCAAGTCATGATTCAAGACAAAGCATTAAACAGATGACTGTCACTCTTATTCATAATATTATGATAAAACAATTAAAATATCATAACTAACGATGGGAAATTGGAACCTTTTCAACAACCTGTATGTGGGTGTCAAAATTTTCTCTTTTTTTCTCACCATTTTGTTAATAAAATTATGGTTGGTGTTTTGTGTCTGACACTTCCAATCTATGATGAATTAATCATCGACAGAACATTTTTGGCCACATGTACACCAACGATGACAAGATTTCGTTGAACCTAACATTATAACAATAGAGCCACAAGCCCCGTGAACGAGGTACCATTGCAAGAGACTTTGTACCTGTAATACCTCATTTGCTTCAGACAAAAACCCCCCGGATTCTGCTGAAATGATATCTCTTACGAAACTGGTAACCTTTGTTGAACGCTCGGACTCCTCGTGTAACAGCTACCTCCTAACAAATCCTGATCGTCCGGTGACTGACCTACCAAAATCCACCCATCCCCCCCCCCCCGGGAAAAAAAAAAAGAGTAGATTAAAGCACGGCCCTGTCTCACGTCCTGCCGCATCCCAGTCGTAAACCTGTCGAAACTGTGGAGCGAGCGACCGAAAGCGAGGCGGTGAAATCTCGGTAGCGGCCTGATGGGGTCTGAACTGCTCTTTAAAATCTTCCTCGAGGGAGCACTTCTCATACCATCACTATGACGAGGCCATTATATATATCCAGTCCGGTCTACTGTTTCATTCATGGCCATTAAAATCTATTCGTAGAGGAGGAAGTTCCAGATCCAAATCAAGTGCCTGTAAATCAATATCTACAATCAGACCAACAACTTTTAATCTTAAATAACATGACAACTTCTGGCCTTGGCAATGCTACGCGATGAGAAGTTTTCAGTTAGTAAAGATTTAACGTGCTTTTGTCATCGCATCCTTTCATTTCTTCGCCAGTTGAGAAATTTTGCAATCAAACTATGTTCTTTATAATCACAGGGGGAAAATAGTTGGTGCAAGGTGAAGTAGGCGTTGCTTCTCTTCTGTGCAGCATTCTATACAAGGGAAGCTGAACAGTGTAAAAAGAAAAAGGAGACACCTTCATCACGGAGTTCTCGTTATGAAGAAAACAAATTGAGAGAATGATATAAAATGAGTGAAGTATTAAACACACGAAACGCGAAGTGCTGGGGTGTTTCCGCCAATTCATCATGACCATTGTCGGCTCATTAGCCACGATGCGTATCGCTGCCGCCGCCACCGCAACAGAAGTTCAACCTCGGTCCGTCCGACGGGGGTAATTTTTCGCCGACGAGTCGAAGCTCTTGAGAAGACTCCTCTCGCCACCCTTCACGCAAGGTAGCACGGATTCGCATTAGACGCCCTCTACGGTAGAATCTCACCCAATGCGCGACAGAGTTATGTTCCCCGTATCGAGTTGGTGATTTTTATTTTTTTTTTCACGCTCGACATGTACTTTCGAAACTGTTGGATATTGCTCTGTTCTTTTATTATTCCCACGGTTATACTAAGAAGAGAGAACGATTTATAGGGCCAAACAGATTGCCAAAACGAGATGATCTAGTGCTCATCCACCAAAGAGGACCTGGTGAGCGGGGCAGTTTGTGCACTTTTCCTTTTCTCGTATTTTTCAAACTTTGAATTTTCAATACAACTATCCCGAAGTCAAGCAAAATGCCAGGTAATGACTCGACTCCTACCTTAACAGACGTATCTATTTATAGTTGTTTTACTTGCTGCGTGGTATTGATAGTTTAAATAGTATTGACAGTTTCTACGAAGAATCCACAAGTATGATTGTATTTATTGGCCTAGCACTATTCCTTACGTCATACTTCGCTCACGCTTGCAAACATCACTGCTTATGATTTTGTACCTACTTTGATCAAGTTAGCTATAAAAAGGGCGAAAATCGAAGAAGTCACATTGTACAGCTAACAGATATTATGTACACCGGACACAGGTACATATGTGAATTCGAGAACGAAAAGTAAAGCGAAATCCTCATATAACACTGTTAGCATGACAGCTTTTCTAACAAATTTCCAGCCTAGTCTGGCATTGCTCATACATTTGCCACACGAAAAATTAAGAAACAAATGGATTGTAGAAAGAATGCTATGCATTGTTTTTCACTTCCAGTAAAGACCTTCTCTTCCTGATCTACATAATGTGATTGTGTACAACGAAGAGAGAGGGAGAAAGAAAACAGAATAAATCCTTGGTTACACCCCCAAACGGAAGTACGAAATTATTTCGATTGTTTATTGATGTTCGTTGCACATCAGAGCCTGCAGCGTCTAGAGTGCTCCATCGATCCGGGTCTTCCAGTTGTTTGTTAGTTTTGTTTTGTGACTATTGTCCACCAACTAATGACTCAATTAGCATGTTTATTGAATCCCTTACCTCGAACGTCCCGTTCTCCGTGTCGGTCATCTCCAGTAGCGAGTAGTCTGCATCCCGATCGCCTTTCTCATCAATCGAAATTTCCCCCGAGATGCCTGGGTATTAAAAAGGGGAGCAGAGATGGAGACGATGCATTCTCGGTTTCAATCTCCGGAAAAAAAAATACACGCATAGATTGTCGTGGGGGGAGTGCAAAAGTGAGAAAAAGAGAGAGGAAAATTTATATGTTTATTTGAGAGGGAAAGACGGAGATAGAGAGAGAGGGGGGGGGGGGGAGGGGGAGGGGGTGGTTGGGCCTTCATGTACCGGGGAATCGCAAGGTGAACAAACGTGGGGAAATATTTACGCATAATCTCAAACGGGTGTATCTATTCATAGCAAATATCTATCTCGTAACGAGAGCGTGAGTGATACATATCCACACACACATACACACACACACAAACACACAATCATATATATATATATATGCATATATATATATATATATATATATATATATATATATGCATATATATATATATATATATATATATATATATATATATATATACATATACAAACATAAATAAACATATATGAAGAGAGAAAGAGGGGCAAGGCTATATAATGTTTGCATATGTTTCTTTGAAAGAATTAAAGAAAGCATAAGTCGACACTAAACAAAAAGAATTGAATTATCTGATGTAAATCAGCCAAGTGAATTGTTCGATATGATATGTTCGTATGATACGTTTGTTGTTGTTTTTTTCTGGCTTCCTTTACAATCTGTTGCGGCACAATGATAACCATGTACCAATGAATTCACTCTACTTCAAAGAAAATATGGGAAAGAGAGAGAGAGAGAGAAACAAAGAGAATTAAAGAGAGGGAGAGAGAAAGGAAGGAAGAGCAGGTACACAATTATTGTACTCGATTCCTTTCTAGTCAGAATGTTTCAGCTAACCGGAACCTGACCCGCCAAAAAAGAAAGGAGGAAAAAAAAAACACACGATTGAAATAAACAAAGAAATACTAAAACTGTTTCGTATATCATCACTTTCAAGCCACAGGCACTTTGAGATTTTCATTCTTTTGTAACTTTGACTAAAAAACGTTTTGGGTTAGTGTGTATCATTTACAGCCTTTCGGACTGTGGCTTTTCCCTTCTGCGTCATGTTCGAGCAAAAACTGAAATGTAAACTCATCACTTTCACATCTACGGTTCTCCCCCTACGGCAAACCGTCTGTTCCATACAGCCGTTACGATTGATTGCTACGCCTAAGTGAATATGATATTTCTTTGGATGTGGCTCGAATGGCGCGGGGCAGGTTTACAAACAATTCCAATGCTGCAAAAAGGAAACGAAGGAGAATAATCCGAATCCCCTCCGGTAAGCGCACAATGAGTATATGCCATTTCTTCTCCTTTTCTTTCTTTCTTTCTTTTTTCTTTTTTTTTTTTTTTTTTGGTAACCAAACGCTTGAGGTTCTTTCATGACGAAAGTTTGCACAAGTGGAGAACGAGAAAGGAGTCCCACCCTCGTCGCGCTGACAATTCGTCACCTGCATTTTAGTCCTTCGCAGCAGCTGCTTGTACCCTCATCTCTGGGGGAAGTAAGTGGTGGTGGGGTACGGTGTTTGACTGTCGGGACGCGCGAAATCTCTCGCCTGGCAGCGCGTATTTGCAGCGGCGTGTGCATTATTGAATACGGAGTGTTAAATGGGCTCATGAGCGACAACTTGTCGCTGCTCCCGCATCCTGAATGGATTTTGTAGTGCGCCCTCTTTCGACGGGGCATTGTGTTTCTACACTGCCTAAGACTAGCTCTTTTTTTTTTGTATACTGTATACAATCATTATGTATAGATACACACCCACATCATACACAGATAGATAAAGAGAGGCAAGGATAGATAGGTAGAGAAATAGATAGATAGATAGATAGATAGATAGATAGATAGATAGATAGATAGATGGATAGATAGATAAAAAGATAGATAAATAGATACTGTTGATAGAAAAAGAGAGAGATTGAGCATAATAAGTATGTGCATGCATAACATTGTGTGTTTGCGCATGGATGCATATGTGTATTTACAGAGAAGTGAATGGAACTGAACTGAAATGAGCTGATTTGAATTATATTGTATTAAATTGGATGAGATACCAACCCACGCTTCCGCGACATGGTGTCATCTCATTAAGATGGGAACATCGTCGTGTATCGAAATTCTCTCTATCTACTTAGTGGCAGGTGAGTTGAAAACGTGTTAAATATCGCACATACGTCCACACTAACACCTATCTGTGATTTATCATAGCAAATTACCAAATTATTTAGATTACACGAAATCATACAGGCATGAACAAAGTCGTATTGATGTCACGAGTCCAACATATTCCCAAGGAATTTTCCCTTCGCACCGCGGATAGTGTAGAAATTGGAAAAGAAAAAAAAAATCAAACAAACAGAAAAATCCAAAGTAATGACATTTGATTAGACTGAGGGTGCTGAGTCATTTCTTTGAAACATAACGTCTTAACAATCACCTCCACACGAACTTTGGTATATTAGCTATTCTACATTCCGTCCTATAAATACACACGCGCTAAATAAAATAAAATAAAATAAATAGATAGGCGAACGTCATTATAGAAGACTTTGCAGTTGCGAACATCCACGTATTCCCTCTTCCATTTCTATTCGAGTTCTTACCTTGTTTATTGCCCACGCTGAACGAAACTTTCTTTTCGCTACTTATTTCCATCACGCGCGATTACAGATAAATCAGTGCGGTAGCCATGGCAACCAACACGCCATCTGTCGCCACTTCATTTGTAACACTTTCATGGCGTCGTTATAGACGCCAATATATTAATCTTGTTTGAACAAACATCGCAACACTCTTGTCAACGAAGAAGGAGTGTTGCAGTAGCTAGTAGAGACCATAAATATAATTCTAACGAGAGGTTTATTATATTATACGACGTACTTCTGCTCCATGCGTATTCATTTTTTTTTTCCTTTGATAATTCTATCTTCTTCTCTCTTTTTTTTTTTCGTCTTAAAGGTGGCATACATAGGCATGGTTATTTTCATCTGGGTAGAACAGTTCACAATAAGTGTCAGATATTGAATGTTTGCAATTCGATTGTACTTCGATTCGGAATTACAAGTATATGCCTGCATCTTTATACCTCTCCAATCTACTGCTTATAACCCTATGCACAGAGACAACAAAGACAACACATACACACACATACACACACAGATACAAACAGGTACAGTCATGCGATACTCACACACCAACAATTGAATGGCAAGGTTTTTAAGGGCACACCGTGTTCATTTCTTTGTATCCTGGTGCTCTTGTATTCATTTTGCTGGACTGTGTGTTCTACCACTGTTTACAAACTGTTAACAATTGTACACTATACTTCTAAAACACAACAAATAAACAACGAACAACCAGTACAAAATATAATGAACTATCAGAGTTAGGTTTTCAATGCCGAGGTGAACTGTTAAGCATAAGTTGTATATTGCAACTGTCTTTAAATCATTCATCGGTAGGTTGTTTAAACCACCGTTACGTCTGCCTCGTTCACATTATAAGTGAAGAGTTTGTTTGCAAAAACCGATAAGTCCATATTTGTCAAATGGAGATATTTGCGATTAAAGGTCAAGAAAAATAAAGAGAATAATAAGAAATTTTTTGCTTCTTTTGACCATATCTTCAAAAATGTACCTTTATATGTAGTGACCAATATGTCATTTAAAATGTATTATTTTGTACTTTATGACAGAGACCGTACTTCAAAATCTTCAAAAATGGACTTATCGGTTTTTGCAAACAAACTCTTCAAGTGTATAGTTTGATTTGTCGTTCCAGATATTAAATAATAAACCAAATCTAAGACTATTACTTGTTTTTTTTATCATATTTGCCCTTCTCTACATTGAAGACCGTTTCAGTCGTATCTCACTGCTTTTTACTCTCTGATTTCTTTTGTTTTGTTTTTTGTTTTGTTTTTTTTTCTAGAAGGGATTATAGGGTGTTTCAATTCAGGTAGCGACTAGTGTGCCACAACATCCTCGTTGCTAAGAAAAAAACAGACTGAGCATCGGAACATTTTACATTCTGATGGAAATGGGACAATCTCAGTGCTTGGAAGGAGCAGATATAGTCTTCAGATTACTGGCATCGAGAAATAGGTGCTGGAAAACACACAGACCCACCCACCCACCAATACACACACACACACACACACACACATACACACACAAGGCTAGAGACAATATGTATGTACACGAAAAGTACAGTAAAGAAGAGAATTCATTTCACGTCTTTTTTTTTTCACAATGAACCACAATACGAACATAGAAAGAAACAGAAGACAGACTGGAATCGAGGCTAAGTTACGCACCTGTGAATGTTCGGTTCCACATACGTTTCGTGACACTGGCGCCATCTCGCGGATCTCCTTCCGGGTCTTCCAGGGTCTCGTTCAGGGCCATGGCGTACAGGAGAACAGCGTCGTGAAAAGCACCAACGAAGCTGTTGACCTGTAACATGAAAGCAATCAAAAGGGAACATTTGAAATGGTGTACGTTACGGGGGAGTTTACTATGTTAAAAGCTCGTTTCAATAGCAGTTACACGAGTTATATAACTTAAGGGACACAATGACAGTTTTTCTGTTATTATAAACTGTATTTTTTTTTTCAGAAGGTGAAATGTATGACAACAAAATCTAATGACAAGGGTAGATGTGATTGTTATCTCATACCATGACTTTTTAGAGGACAAGGAGTGTTTGTTCTTCTATTACTGCCACTCATTTAACTTTTTTTTTCCCGCTCAAAAATGTTCTTGATTAATCTGCTCTTAACTCCTGGAATATACAAATCATATATACGCTTCTTTCTCTTTGCAAATGCACCATTTCTCATAAAAAAGTGGAGAATCTGGCAGTGATATGGTGACTAAATGAACGAGTCCTTATATTGAGGACCTACTTTAGATGCCATGTTTATTTCTATTACTCCATTAACAATAGTCCACCAGAAAATAAAGGCGTGGGGTGGGGGGAAAGCTCGATGAAGTTTCCATGAACTACATAGGACTGCCTCATTTTGTGACAAAATCAAGGATACTATTCGAAACGACTCGCTCCCAGGGGTAAAATATCGCTTCAATGGACCGTTACTGTTTATGAAATGAGTTACGCACAGATGCTCACATGCACACAAGCGAATCACCAAATCTCCGTTAATGTTTCACAAAGTGCTCATTCACGACGGGCCAAACGCATTTTTCAGCTGCGTGTGATTACGGGATAATTATGACTTCGACACGGAGACGACAACAGCTGAAAGCTTAACGAGCTATCTATAAATAATGTAAAATCCGTTATTGGAATCGCACAGCAAAGATTATACACAAGAGAAAGAGACCCGATCATGTCCCCCATAGTGAACTTGCCACACGATGTACTTTTCCCTCCCGACTCGACGTCCATTTCATTTCACGATCCGTCCCCTACTATACCAGCGTAATAATAATCGTTTAAACAGGACACATGTATCTGGCACATTCTGAAAGCGATAGTTCCTACTTCAACGAAATATGACGACCCTGTTAAAAAATGGATCATGTCATATAAATAATAAAAAAAAGAAATGGTTCATGTGATCAGTAAAGTTTCGATTCCCCTGGGTCAAAACAAAAGTTGCACCATGGCGACAGGCGGCTGTGATGTGAGGAGAGAAAAGAAGGTACTGAAAACGGCCTATGAAAGCTCTATTCTTGTTACCTCTCACTTCTACCCAGCCCCCCCCCCCCCCCCCCATGGACCGCTGGATTCATTAGATAAAGTTGGGATTAGGGAGCTAAAGCAAGGCCAGATCATGATACAGACTTGTCATATTCTCCGCCAAAGCAATTACTCGTGAATATTACAGAGACAGTCATTGCTCGGACAGACAGCGTCCATAATCAGACCCTTTTACATCCTGGTAGACATTAAGGTTTGATTGCCTGACTCTGTTAATCGTCAACCGAGACCCTACACACCAAAACCATTCCATCCCCTCCCCTATCTCCTCCCCGCCCCCGTCGTGCTCTGTCTGTGTCGCCCGAATTTCACTGAACAGAATAATTTCGTCACATTTCGTGTTGGCGGCGCTCGCATGGCTGTAATCGTCCTCTCGATTTAACTCATAATCTTATTCAAGCATGCTCCATAAACCACTGCACTGCATATTGCACGTGCTTCATTTATGGAAATCATGTTTGTGGATGGCAACTTGCGCGGGAATTAAAAATGAAAGGAAATCAAATCGCATCGAAAAATTAAATCTTGCATGACTTAGTGCTCATCTCCATCAACAGGTTACTCTAGCGAAATTACAGTGTAGTATACCATTTTCAGTGATATTTATCGATTGCCATGCCTCCATTGCACAGAAAAATGGAACACCAAGCGACGTACTATTGCGAAAGGCCTGTTTTGATAGCTTTTTGCTGGGCGTTATTGGCTAGTTCTCTTATTGCTTTGCTACGTTTTTTTATCTCTTTGTTATTGCTACTAACCCGGTTTAAAGTGTGACAATCATACCAGAAAGTGTGAGAAAAAAGAATGGCACATCCGCATGGCAGTATTGCGGCAAATGATAATCACTGGGCTTAAAGGTCTTGTCTACCTTTGGGAGCAATGATTTAAAAATGTTCAAGATATCACTTTTGATGCACATTGTGTAGGTCAGTTGCATCACAAAACATCCTACCATATAGAATTTTTGCAATAGAGCCTAAAATATAAGGAGATGTCTGTATTCTCTCTATAACATTTTTATTATAACTATTGTTCACATTTTGTATATTCAACAATACTTAGCATCGATTATACTGGTTCAAATTTTTACAGTGGTTGTTTCTATCCCTAACTCACATTATTTTAGAACTGTTTTGAAGCACTAATACACTGTACTGGGATTTTGTTTCATCTGCAAATGGTTAATTATGCCTTTAAAATGCATCTGTCCATAGAGTTACTGTTTTATTATTTTTTTATTTTTTTTGGTGGGGGGGGGGGTTATAGTTTTACAGTGTATATCGACTGCGCAGTGACGTTGGGGACAAAACTCACATCTGCACCTGGATACGAATACAGACAGGTAAATCATTGTTTCTTATATCAGCACGTTAAAATCACCAATCTGTACTCATCTACTCTTCCTACATAGCCCTCCTAAACGAGTGGAATATGGAACATGTCGAATGCAGCCGACATCCGCCTCAATCCAAAAACAGCTAAATCTGGCATCCATCCAAAAACTTCTTTCTGGAAAACGTACTCAACTTGCTGTAATGTCGAAACAATCGTCATCTCAATCATGCATATTGCAGTGGTGTCTCTTAGTTACGGAAGGCTAGCTTTAGCCCCACTCCTGGTCTTCCTGTAAATTAATAAAACTTGTTTTGAAATTCTTGTCAAAGGAGACAGTGTGCTAGTTTGTGTGCATTTCAATTTTTCTCCTATTTGTCTTGATTATGTATTCTCTACCGTTAGAAACTAGAATCCTTTTTTTTTTTCTCGAGACGATTGGGAAAAGTAACTTGAGTGCTTTCCAAGGATTCAATGTATGATATTCTAAATGTATACATTTTTTGAAAGTGCAGTCCATAATATACTAGTGAGAGACTATAATACGATTCGTTAAATATGCGATTCGTTAAAGATGCTGCATTTCATTATTCATGATTATAAGACATGTCTCTCACTTCATGCACTCTTCCCCCCTCCTCCTCCTCCTTCTCCTCCTCCCACTTTATTTCTCTCTATATATTCCCCACTTCCCCTCCATGATATCTCTCTTATTGATATATAGGCCTACCTGCACTTTTACCTCTACATTTTAATCAAGAAAGTATATTGATTTTTTTTTCTAACCTGATTGGTCTCCTCGATACTTTCTACCCTCACCCCCTTTCTCCCTTTCTCTAAATAACCCTTCCCCTTCTTCTCTCACTCTTTCCTTTCTCATTTCTCTTACAATTCCTATTTGGCGACGAACATCGGCGGTTAAGGAGTCGAATTCTCCCGGGAAGGGCCTGGCGGTCATGGGGGGTACTGTACGAGTGGGAAACGGGAGACATGCAGCCGTAAGGGGGGGGGGGGTTCACTTTGGGGGGAACAATTACCGATACGTGCGTCGAAACATTACTCGCACATAGAAGAGAGAAAGAGAGAGAGAGAGAGAGAGAGAGAGAGAGAGGAGACAAAGACAGATAGAGATTTATCGCGCTGAGATGCGATATCGAGTTCCCAAATTTGGACCGCGGAAAAGACGTCAGGAGCACCGCTGAGGGCGGTATACACCCACCTCAGATAGTTTTCAGCACGGAAAACGGCATTTTGCTCTGATTCGTTTAATAACTGTCTCACGCATTCCCCGCCAAAAACAAACAAACAACAAAACAAAGCAAAAAATAAACAAACCTATGTAATGAATCAATCAAACAAACAAAATAAAATGCATACACACACAAAAAAAAAAAAACCCACACACACAAAAAACAAAAACACGATGTTACGTAGGTGGACATCCGATGAAATAATAACCCCACCATATAACTGTTTCCGGAGTTTAGACTTCTTTGAAGTCCAAAATTTGGACCGCGGTCCATTAACAAATCAGTTTTTGCGGTTTGACACTTTCAGAAATATCATTTATTTCCAGAAATACCTTTCAGAGAAAACAAAATTGTTTCTTGGAAACACACGTTGCGTGTATCACTTGTATTTTGAATAAAAGGCTTAAGGTCTAAATCCTTCCTCATCCAATTTACATGGGGTTCGACTAAAACGGACGAATTTTTAGAATACCGACGCATAACTCATGAACCTTCCTTGTATCAACAAACACGACAACGGTAAATCTGCAAATGATATGAAAATGTTGACAGCAGGGATCATTGTACATATTTCTTTGATTTTGGGCGAACATTGTCTCTTGCAGGACCTCGAAATATTTATCACATAAACAGCAGAATCTCGATAAAACGACAAATCGACGAGTTAATGGATTAATCATTGCAATCGGCGCGTATTCTCACCACTCTTGGGTCAAAGAACTGGCGATATGATATGGGGGTAGGATTTTACATGGTGTAACATTTTCTTACGTTGCCTAAAAAAACCTTCCCCCCTACCACACACACAACACATACATACACACATATACATACATACATAAACACACAAACATACAAACACACACACACACATACACGCGCACACACACACATACACAGGAATATGGTTATCTGTGATCGTTGAAAAATTTCGAATAAAACCACAAAATGCCAAAGTTTAGGTGAATGCCCTGAGGATTACTGAGCAGGGCCATCGAATCAATACGGGGCCCTGGGGGGAGGGAGCTTGCTCTGTGTCGATAGCTAATGCAGCGCCAGGACTGAAGTCCCACATGCTGTACGTAGGGGGGAAAAAAGAAGAGAACAGAAACGCCTGGGACTATATACGCACGTGGAAGACATGCAGAAAGGCGGCAAAACAGAGGAAACGGGGTCAGTAACAGACACACCGGGGTTCAATCTCGGAGAAAATAGAATAATCGGGCAAGCGAGAAATATGGCCTAGTTTCTAAAGCATTCAGCCCAGTTAATTTACACTCGGGATTGCTGTACGCCGCTTCCCCAGGTACATTTAAGAAAAAAAAAAAAATAATTGCGGATAGAACTGTTCCCTTGCTACTTCTACACTCTAGTTATCACCGAGGAAAAACAAACGGCCAAAAAAACCCCCAACAACAACAACAACAACAGCAACCAAGAGCACCTGTACACATACAGTTCTCCAAAGCGGTTTTCACACTGTCAAAGGCAAGCACGTATGATGATATATGTATGACGAAAGCGTTGAAGAAGTTAGTGTCTGCGCATGTGCTATAATGATCGTCCTGTTCACTGGACCTTGCGCACTGCAGGGCATTTGGACTGCATAAGACATGACATCCAATGCGCCACATATAATGACTCCATTTTATGGCTACGTTAATATAGGCAACGGAAGCAGAGCACGCATACGAAAGTAGATCAAAGTATCTGACATCACCAGAAGCTGATATGGAAATATATACCTAATGAGCCGATTCAATGCTAACACTGCAATATCGACCCACCATCATCCCTTTCTCTCCGCTGTCTGCTGGTTAAGGAAGACTTCATTTGCCAAAAAAAGCAACAATCATTGAGAGACACAAATGCTACAGAATTCTCATTACAGATTATCCACATTCATTTTCTTGTTGATTGTATCGTTATCCTTACACGCTAATTTGTCAAATGTCGCTTTTATTTCGTCGAAAAAGCAAGCAAATAAAATATTCTGGTTTCAGTGCACACGTATGCCATGTATTTGTCTTTTCCTTGATTGAAGCACAGCTGTGTTAAGATTTTCGTACTGTCACAAATATTTTTATCACGATCACTTTCGCCTGTATAGGCAAAATTGACCAATCAATCAATCAATCAATCAATCAATCAATCAATCAATCAATCAATCAATCAATCAATCAATCAATCAATTAATATCATCAGAGTCAGAGCAGATGATTTGGTTGGTTCTTGAAGGCAGGATGACGTTTACTTATTTCTTGCCTCTTATCTCAAACTATATTCCATCCCTGAAAGAATCTCCAGACATTCCATCGCATGACGCCACCATCGTCAAGGCTAAGGCAAAAAACAAGCAAATTTCGTGACGCAACGACATCTAGTCGCGGTCGTTGTTTGTCTGTTCCTATTCCAAATTTTGACTTTTAACTGGAAATTTTTCTCAGTCTCTTGGCGACGTTGGTCTTATCATTTCACACCTCTGTGAAGTCCATGGACGTACGTGCTCACATAGCATCTTGGCGAAATAATAAACATGGTAAGAGAAACTAAATGAAGACCGAGAGAATTAGAGAGAGGGGGTGGGGGGGGGAGATGTAGCTGCCGTTAAAATTGTAGTCTCGCAGACGTGTAGAAGTCATCTCGACAATCGATTTGTTCGCCAAACGATTTCATTTCGTACATTAAAGAGCCGCGATTTCTCGTATCGACCGGTGTCCATGTCCCAGACTGCCGCAGCGCTGCCACGGTTCGATCGGCGCGCAGGCGAGAGCAGTCACGTGACGTAACTCTTTGCGATATTGATCGGAATAATTCGCCATGTTTATTTTCTTGAAAATGAGATGCGCGCAGCAAGACCCATTTGCTAATAAACGGTCGGATAACCGTTGACTCCAGTGATACTTGTTGAACGACAGAAATGCAGTTTCAGTTTCAATTTCTTCGCTTGCGGCATGTTTAAAGAAAGGAGACGACAATTCAATGCAGTATGAATATTAGTAATATCACAAAGATAACAAAAGTTAACTACTATTATGTCCATCATGAATAATGCAATATTCCAAAGAAGAAACGAGCGTTGTACGGGAAATAATTCACAATAGGAAAACGCCCGACTGGTTACTTTTAAAATTCGAGTATCCAACGTTCATATCCCCAATAATTTGAGAAACAAGCGAACTACTTCGTTGAAACCTTCCGAGGGTCGGGTTTATAATACATTCATATCTACGAAAGATAACTTCTACTGAAATTCCACAATATATCAATCACGTAACACATGATGGGTAAACTTTGTGAGAAGAATCTTTCCCAGCGAGATATTTTCTTCTATACAGATTGCTGGCAGCTTAAATCTTCATCAATGAATTCTTCGCTGGCTTTTCACAGCTTTGTCCAAGAAGCACGTCTTCTTTTGGTCAAATTGCTCTCCGGTGTGTAAGGAAAGCTGTCTACAGGTAATGGGATTTCTTTGAAAACTATGAACTGCTATACACATAGGGAATATTCCACATGCATAGGAACATAGTATTTCTCCTCTAAATTTATTTCAATCTTACAGCCTGGCTATGGTTGAAAACATGTTTCAAATTGGACAGAAAGAAAAACCATAGCATCACATAGTAACATTGTGTCGATGTTTCACATTCCGCAGAAACAGAAGTTATGGCATCAAGAAACGAAATTGTGTTGATTGATGGCCTCAACTCCGAATGACCTGTTGTTACTTAGAATCTATGATAATTTGCATTAATCCGCAATCTTACGCGTGTCTTGAGATTCAAGGAGTAGGTCTTACAATTACCTGTTTAAAATCTATCTTTCTCTCACGCTGTTGAGAAATTAATCTTTAGCTATGTTTGAAGTAATGCTCTCTTCATCAGTCCACTTGGCCGCTACGTGGGGAAAAACAAAGCATGGGGAAAAAATCTCCCCATTAGGGGTAAGATATAGCTTCACACTATACGTCCCAGGCACAACAGGACCAAGTAACGTTTTCAGATTGCCATCATTTATAGGGCGCAAATCTGTGAAATCGTTTCATCCTATACTAGCTGCTGCTACTGCCATACGCACGTGACATCAATATACATAACGCTGACCCGGCTCATAATTATACGCTTCGCTCATAAAAGTGAAGCGAAGGTTAAAAATTCGTCCCATCAAATATTTACTGATCTGCGCTCTCACGAAGGCCTGTGAGGGTTATTTCCGGCTATTCATGGCAGTCAATAAGATTAATTGCCACTGAATCAAAAACAAAGTGAAAAGCCACGGCTTGACCCGGCCTGGGAAGGTAGCACGGAATTGACATCTCGCCTGATTCAGTGTATTGTGCAATCGTCAGTTCTGTAAGCAGACAACAGATGAGTTTTGGCCGCGCGCCTCTCGTGTACCAACACACAAACCGTAAATTTCCGCCATTTTGTGTCGCGATGTTTAGAGCATTTTTTTTTTTGATACAGGATGATGGCGGCGCATCAAGTTTTTTTTTTTTTTCGAACCAAGGAGCACGTTTCGTTTGAATGGTCTGTCAGAATAATGTATACACAGTGTGTCTCCCAGAATGAATCCGATCAATTGGTATACAACACTTCGTGACTTCTGGACATACAGCGATGAAGCTGTGCTAGAAATAGCTGAAGGCTGTTGCCTTTAAAATACTTTCTTCATGTCAGGAGATAAAAAAAAAATGCTGATAGCTATCCAAAGCCGTATGTCGCCACATCTACACAGGTCAATCAATATACATATCACTATCGTATAGTGAATATAGAACGTTCATGAACTCGTAAAGGTGGAAAAAAAGTCTTTAACGTATCATTCCAGCAAATCCTAGATATACAAAGGGGTTGAGCTCCCAGTCTCAGCTAATTACACTTTCAATGTGAACCTACCATTCACTAAATTTTTGCAGTCGGATATGTCCCGATTTTGCCATCAACGAAACATCTCTTACATCCGAAATCAAAGTTTTGATGTAACCCCACGATCAGTCCTCTGCACAAATTTGAAACCATCATATAATTTTGTTCATCCTGCATCGTACACCATGGTTGGGTTTTAAATGGGACCTCCAGGTTAAAGAAGACTTTTTCTATATCTGGTTTTGCATGGAAAACACATGCCAGTGAAATATCTTTGGCACGCAGCTACGATTTCTGTGAAGAGAAAAACCAACAAATAATTGATGGTGTTTACGGACTTCATCGATTATACATATTCCGTGCACCTGTTTGTGCGTTTTCATGATACACCTAAATCATATGCGTATCTAGGCAGAGAGAATAGGTCTAACCCCTCGTTTGTCCTGCCTCGGATTTCTTTATTTGCATGATATGCGTAAACATGAATGAAGACAGTTGTACCATTTTGCAAGACCATGTAAATTACTGATTTTATTGATGACTGAGCAATTGTGGCAGTTCTGACGAACAGACATTAACTGCAATGTGTGGGACTACCAGTAAAACGTAACCTTACTGGTTGAAACAGCGATGAACAAAGCTGAAGTCAGAATTACGTAACAAAGCTTGAAATCTATGGATTTCTACTTGTGGATCTCTCATTACGTTGGTTCCAGATATCGGAAATGTAAAAAATAACAATAAACAAACAAACAAAGAAACAAGCATACAAAGAAAATAAACAATTTCTCATAAAAGGGTTATTTGAATGGTTGTTATCACGTACTTTCAGAGATATAGAGAATTTTGAGGAGCATGATATGTACAGATACTGTTTAAGGCATGGAGCTAGTCGCGCCATGCTCAAAGCATCGGCCACAGATAGGACACAAACATACACTAAGAATAAACTAGCGGTATCATCAGGCATTTAACGAGCGGTGGTTGCAACTGGGTGCATGCAGGGGCCACCGACATATCGATCTACACTGCATGATTGCATCGAGTGGTGTATCGTTACAGAACGCAAACGCGGCAGAAAAAAAAGAAGAAGCTTGCACAAAATGTCCTTTTGTGGAGTCGGTAGGAATCTATAAGATGAAAAAATGTTCTGTTTACTTTTTTGTGGTGTATCTATTAATATAGCAAGAACAAATTCTTGCTTTGCGGTACGCTGAAAGAAGAAGAGACGACCGCAAGAGATATGTAAGCGTGCAATACTATCAGATACACGTGATTACATTCTTACCTAGCAAACATGTGTTTTGTTTACTTCAAAACACAAAGTCCCCATATAGCCCCGCCCCATCTGCACCCTTCCATATGAAAAACCTCATACAAACAAACGAAAAGGGGAAAATGAAACCTATAAATTCTGCAAAACATTCATCGAACGGCGCTAGACGTGCATTATGAATTTAATCGTACAGATTTAAAGACTGTTACTGCAGAGTACTAATTTTGATCATAATTATTGTAGTGGTAGTGGCATTGGTCGCGTGCGTGTGGATGTAAATGTATGCTTGTGTGCGTACGTGTGTGCTTGTGTGTAGGTGTGTGTGTGTCCGCGCGCGGGTGTGTGATATGCCTGTCTTACCATACCCAATCTTTGTTTGTGTCGGGTTTTTTTTTCTCTCTCTCTTTCTCTATTATTCTTGTCTTTCCATAGACAAGGGAGTTTTGAGCTTCCGTTAGCCTGGTTGATATCTGTCAACATGGAGAGACTTTCATATCCTCATGTAGGGGTTCCTACATCCGCGTTTTTCTCGGGCATTCCTTTATCCACTTTCTATTTGCGTCTCTATTGAATGGGCTAAGCAATAAAACTTCGTATCCAATAATATTCACTGAAATAGCGGCTGTCACGGCAGTCCAATATGCGTCGCGTTTCTCTTGCTATCCCAACGTATATATTCGCGCTGGGTAGAAGCGTTATTTTCTGAGGCGTTTATCAACTGGGCTACGATCTTTTTTGCAGTTATACATTCTCTTCAGGAAATCACCATTTTGTTCAATACCTCCCAGGTAATAACGTCTCGCGAGAGAGCCGAAGTCGAGTTCTTCCTTTTATGTATTTTTTGATGACCTGACCACGTAGTAACACGATTTGTAAACAAATAAATACAAGCCACATATAGCGTAATAATCTGGCGCCATCATTACCATACAAACTGAAATCTTATCTCGAGTAGATGTCAACTTGGTACAGTTGTCAATCCCAAGTGGTCGCCTTATACTCCCTTATAGCATTATGACCATGAGCTACAATGTAAATGGGGGATTTTATATTGCAGATATTACACTCAAAACAAAATAGATATTGATGGACATGTCTACTCATATTGTGTAAATGCTTGAGTATATCTTAAGGTGGTAGTCCCTTTCGCTGAGCAAGTTTTTCAATTTCGAAGAAGGTTAATTTTTTGCTCATAGAAGCTGGTGACTTGCGTTTCAATCTGAGCGAACAGCTTTAACAGTGTACTGTACATCCGGTCGGCGCAAAACTGCAAACTTCTTTAAAATCAGTCTGTGGTACAGTGGTAAAGTCTCTGAACTTTTAGAAAAAAGGTACTCTGTTCGAACTCCTGCAATGCGTTTACATTCTTGAACCCGATGTTGTTGTTTTTTCCCACTATCTCACTCTGCACTTATATCTGGCAAACGTTGGGGTAATGATATTAAAGGCAGGTCCCTTTGGAAGAGCACTGCTTCATAATGAAAAGATTAGCCTAAGCAAATAGAAGCCAGCTCATTCTCGCTTACACTTATAGCATTCCTGGCAATTTCCTGTTAGATTTTGAGTTGATGCTATATTATTTTCTTCGTAATCACTCTTTATACCATGAGTATGATACGATTACATTAGTAATACTCCCGCTTAAATTTAGGAAACGGCTATAAATTAAAGACATCCTTGGACTTCGATTTTAAAGAAGCATTGCCAGACACAATATAGTATTGATACGATTATCATTTCTTGGTAGAATTCGACATAAATGATTATTTAAAGAAACAGATAATGAATTAAAATTCACATGGCAAACCCTTTACGCGTGTTAAACACGGAAGGCAGACTGCGTGGCATCATTACTTTAAAAAAAAAAGCAACCATCTACATTATTGGATGAATAGTGCGATTCAGCATACATGTTTCCCTCGCGGACTACAAAAGGGAACAGGGAACAAAGTTTCACACTGTTATATCGTTTTCATCCGTAATCAAAAGGGACACAAAAGCAACAATAGCAACAAAGCAGAACAAAAGAAAAGAAATGCAGACAAAATGAAACAAACAGTCTGACAGGAACAAAAAAAAAAATGATTTATGTTGAAGTCTACAGACAAAGGCTTCACCCAAAAATAATTCATTCAACTTCAGTCTATATTGTGCATACAACAGGATTTAAACATGAGTCACAAGTTTCAAAGGGCAATGAGCTTTTTGTCTCTCTGGGAACAGCACGGAAAGAGACTTAAAGGGATGGTACAGTATTGGTGGAGATGAAACTTGGGCTTTAACTTTTTTGCGAGATACCAAGAAAACACTTATGAATTATTCATGAAATAGTACAGAGCATACCATTCTAAGAGGTATTCAAAGTTTATTTGATAAAAATCGGGTTTGGAATGGCTGATAAATCCAAAAACAAAGTAAAACAAAACGATCGTAATAAAATGTGGGCTCCATACTTTATCAGGATAGCGCTTTTTTTTTTCTTTTTTTTTTTGGATATCTCGGCCATTTCAAAACCAATAATTTCATCAAATAAACATTAAATCCCTCTTGGAATCATTATCCTCTTTCATATTTCAGAAGAGGTTTTTCACTATCTCACCAAAAAATGATAAAGACCTGAAGTTAAGTCTCAACCAAAACTACACAATCCCTTTAAGCTACAAAACCTGACAATGGTGAGAAAAAGGGGGGAGAACGTAAACACATAAAAGCAGGAAGATCTGTTGAGAAGTACAGTCCAATACCTGAGCACTGCACTGTGCTTGGTGCGTGCTATGTAATTGAGAACGGGTGAAAATTACGACCTAAAAGCAAGAGCTGAAGGGGAGAAAGAGAGGGGGAAAAAGTGGAAGGAAAAGAGGAAAAAATAATAAAAGAAATACAGAAAGAAAAGACGAGAGTAGGAGAACGACAACAACGAAGGTAATCTATTTGACAAGACTTCTCGTTTTGCGCGTACATCCATCACCTCGCCAGTATCCAACGTCGCAACAATTAGATTTTCTTGGTCGGGAATCGGGAAACGTAGAAGGAGTGCCGAGATTCCGGTCGGGCACAGACTGTCTTCATTTCTCACGGTCAAGAGATACCCCTCCCCAACCCCCAAAGTCCATTTCTCCCCCCCCCCCTCCTCCTTTGCTGTTGTGACCAATATCTCACATCCCATGATATATTGAGACATTATGATAAGTGTTGCAGTCGCTGTGCGAAGGGGGAAAGTCGAGCAAGTTGCAAACTGCCAGAATTCAGCTGTTTCATGTACAGCGAAATCTTAAACCGAAAACCATCGTGACTAAAGTGAAAGAGAGAGTGATAAGAAAGGAAAATGATAAACAGAGAGATAGGGTAAAGAAGACATGGAAGACATAGAGGCAAGAAAAATGAGCGAGTAAAACGCGTCACGAAAGGAGGCAAGGGGACAGTGATGAAATCATCCGAGTACAAATGAATGTTTGACAGTGGACTTCTCAACAGCATGTTTATATCCTAGCCAAGAGCTCATAACGCCAAACGTCTAGTCTGCTCGTCAATACCCGCTCGACGCGGGAAAATTTGATGATGGAGAAAAATGATCTATGTTGCAGCGAGAAGTTTTTTCCCCAAAGTACAAAATAGGCTAACGTCTGAAAATGTCACAGCAGCATTGCATTAGCATTATCTGAGCAGCACAAACTGCTATAAACAGGCATGATAATTACCGGTACAACATGTATCTACATTAATAGTAGATTGGCCGTTTGGCAGGGTGACGTATTTAGGGGGTGTAGATTGCAAATAATTTGATTGAGTAATTCTATTAAAATGTAATTGAAATAAAGGTTACAGTCCCATCACATGATCACTGGAAGCCTTCATGTGCGCACAAATGTTAGGTAACTGATGCATGCTATTTTGGACACCCAAATTCTTGCAACTTTTTAATAACATCGTCATTAAAACAAGGGCTGCAGAGTGAGACTACGCAGCAGTGAGGCAAGCCTTCATGCGTTGAGTTGTTGATAGAACAGATATGAAAGGAATGATGCACATAAGGCGCCGTATGATAAGACCGCAATTTATTCCGACGCGGATGGGCCGTCTTTATAAAGAGAGTAAGAATTAAAAAAAATAAAAAAAAAATCAATTGCTCAGTCCAAGTAGGAAGTGCAGGGAGCGCCTAATCCAGACGAGATAATCCTGTGGAATGTTTCTTATCATTATGGATCGTCACCGACGATTTAGAAGTGGTCGCTCGACTTGACATACGATGCAGCAAGGCAGAATTGCGTTATAATAGGCATGTAGGTAGATATTTTTACAGTCTCTCACTCATCCTATCTCTCTACCCCCCCCCCCCCATTCCCCCTCCCTTTCTCCACATCTCCGTCCGTGTAAGCGTACTATCGGGAGAGTACGCTCTTTACACCAAGCGTGAGCACGCACTGTGGCGCCATCTATAGTTAGAGAAATGTATAAGAGTCACCCTGGCGTTGCATTCGTTGACGCTTGGATTCGTCTCGCATATTCAAGATATTCAATATGTTTTCGGTCCAAAAACACATATATTTCTCTTGCTTACAATGCGTGCACCTATTACGCCTTTAAATGTGTTCGAACGTCTTTATCATATTTGCCAGATCAGTGGTTATCATGGATAGCGGCTCCTTGAATGGTGTACGACGTGTCTGCGTGGCGTCCGTATGGGTGCGAGCGAGATTCCTGCCCGCACGAGTAAAGGGTGGATTCAATTAAATTCGGAAAATCAGTTGAGATACAGAAGGGGGACAGAGAAGGTAAGGGAGAGAAAGAATGATAAAAAAATGAGAGATAGATGAGGTAAGAGGGGGGGGGGGAGAGAGAAGAGGAAAATAAGGATGGGGCAAAGGATGCCAACGTGATAGGTAAAAGCAATTTGCGGCACTCCAGACAGATACCAGGAGAGGAGGATCGGAAGCTAAGGAGGCCCCAATGAGAAAGAAAAGAGATCAGAGATGGAGACAAATGACGGCGAACTCTGATAATAAAGAAAGCCACTCGACACACAAGGCTTTACACTGATTTTGTTTGTTTCCTGTGTCATCTGAGAAGATGGCTGAATGGCTTATATCCAGCTGTACTAGCTGGTCTTCCATGGTGTCCAGCTAGGTGTGAGGCGGGACCACTTCGCCGGGTTATGCACTTTTTTCGTTGCGATAAATGAATGAAGCGGGATCTTGTGCGTGAGTTGTGACTCTCTCACACACGGGACCTCCATTTTATGTCCTATCCGAGGGACAGAACATTTAGCGTCTTACTAGAGGGGACAGTGTGATTACACACATTGCTCAGTTAGACTCGGGAATCGAACCCGGGTCTTCTGGATCTGGAGGCAGACGCGTTATCGACTGAATCAAATCACCGAGATAGAAGTTAAAGTAAAGAGAAACGAGAGTCAAACGGGAGTGTGTGTTTCACCGGTTCTAGTCTTCTCCTGACAAGGATCAGATGACGAGTCGTGCAGACGAAACAACACAGATAGAAAGAAAGAAAGAAACAAGAAATTGCGCAACGGAGAGTAAAATCAAAATGGTACAAATGGTAATAGGCTAATATCACAGTTAAGAGGTATGACCATACACACAAAGACACACCTGCCTGTCGCAATGCAATTTCTAAATCTGGTGACTTTCAATTGCAACGGAGACGACAAATCCTATAGTCACTACCCCCATACGAGAAATATCATTTTGATGTACATTGTATGCGTTCAATTTTGTTTGTATTTGGTTGTATGTCTTTATGCCTGCTTGGAAGGACAGGGGAGAAAAGGGCAGGCATGAAGTGGAACAGGTGGATTCATGATCTGGGAACAAAAACTTGGTGTTTTTCCGAGAGTGCAGTTAGATAGGATGTATGAGGACATCCGACACTCGAAGAATTCTCTTGAAACATGAGTGGCGACTTCGCAGCTTGCGAAGAACGCCTTTTAGCAGTCCGATCCACGTGCGCAATCAAGGGGTATCCGGCTCGTGCATGCATGGTGCTTTCCATTTGGACTCCATTCTCGAGTATTTGTGGTCTCCGTGTGCATTGCTCGAGAAGGGGTGAAACTGGGGGGAAAAAAGGGCGGGAGACAATGCAGCACTAGAACCCCATCGTCGCCAAGTCACTTCCAATAATGGCGATCGATCCCCACAGATACACTTCAATCGATATTCGCTGTATCGTATTTCCAGTCCTTCCCGATTGCACGGAGTGCGCGTATCCGGGAATGCTGTGTCAACAGACGACTTCACGGCTCACTCTGCAAGATTCAGGAAGCCGCAGAATCTGAACACATGGCGGCGCTATCATTCGTGAGGCTCTCAGCAGCCTAGCTTCAGGACTCTGGGCTTGTATATTATTTTTTTCTCGAATCTGTACCAAATCTAATCAAATAAAGGCATTTAATATAAATTGCTTAAAACTGATATCCGTTATGTTAATCCCTTTAAAGGGCATATAAATTGGGCTTTAATACACACCCCCCCCCCCCCCAAACAAAGATCGCCATGGGAACTGAAAGTTCTAGTGGCTGGAGTAACAAGCGCTCGAAAGAATGACATGCCACTTAGTTTTCAAAAAGTCTTCTGCACACTGTGCAGAATCCATCCTTGTTCTGTAGGGTTACAAAAGGGATGGTACAGTACTGGTGGAGATGAGGATTGGGTTTTTAACTTTTTGCGAGATAGAGGAATTCAAAGTTTATTTGATGAAAATCCGTTTTGGAATGGCTGACATATCCAAAAACAAAGTAAAACAAAGCGATTGTAGTAAAAGGTGGGTCCCACCTTTTTATTATGATTGCTCTATTTTGGGTATCTCAACCATTTCAAAACACATAAACATTGATTTCCTCTTGGAATTACATACTCTTTCATATTTCATAAGAGGTTTCTTATCATCTCACCCAAAAATGTTAGAAACCTGAAGTTTCAACCAAAACTATACGATCCCTTTAACACGAGGATATTTATCGATGTACGAATTTTAACGAATTCAGAGAAAAAAATAGATAGGGCAATATCACAGGGAAACTTTAATCGTCAGCGCCAGAGGGTTCACGACTTCTTGTGACGAACATGCCTTCTGGGTTCGACAATCCCTAATCTCATTACAATTTTTATAAATTACACTTAAACATGGCGACAGGGTTGATATTACAGAACAGACATAGACCCGGGAGGGCAAACACCTCCCTGTGTAATGACAAAGGAGACAGCGAGATAAGTAGCAAATGAAAACAGTTATAAAATTGATTTCGATCTGCTAAAACTCTTTTCATACAGAGCTGCTAAGCGAAAAGACAGTGTTCATTACATGGACTGGAACTCAAAATGCGTGGCGCGTCCTACCACACAGACAAGCAACCTTCACTTGAACTTAGGCGCCGCATAATCGGTCGCTGCACTGGTGTTGTAATTGGTTTCATAGAAGTAGCGTCTAATGCATTTCTAATTCCTTTAATGAGACAGTAATTGTTGCAGAACGATAATGTCTTGTTCAAAGAAATCCACTAGCTCTAGATGGAGACCTGCATACTATGAAACTCGTTAGCGTCTCATACACCACGTGACAGAATGGTTACGTAATCGTCGATGCCAACTTCGTCTTAATAAGGCTTAGGTTGATTACAAAAACTGCCAGAATGAGGCGGCCAAAGAGGTGTGGGGGAAATTATAGGTTGTGTCATTGGGATGTTCCTTAGAACATGGAGCTACATGGTGTTGTATCTCTTTGCTTATGGAGTTTGGCTGTCCACGAATAATTCTGCCGAGGCTTTGGGTTGCAAATAATGGCAAAATGACTCTGTTAAAGTTTGCAAATGGCAAAATGACTCTGCTAAAGTTATTCACATATGCTAGAAAAGAAAACCTTAAAGATTAATCAGTGATTTCCTATTCTAATCTTGCTGCACCTACAAGGGGAAAGAAAGAGGGGTCGGCCAAGAAACAGTTGGAGGTGTGACACACTGTCACAATTTTCGTCGATGGCCTATGCTCCATTATGGAGCCCCCCCCCCCCCCCATCCCCCCCCCAATTCAGGTGGTCAACAACACACAATTATATGTTTGTTCCAGATTCTTAGAGATACCCTATTTAAGGATGAAAATGGGTTAGTTAGGTGTTTGACCCCCTCCCCTATAACGGGCTTTTTAGAAGGGACGCCACCAAAATTACTCCTCTATCACGGACTATTGGAAAGGAAGTAAGCAAAAATGTATATGTCCCTCGTAAGTGATAATCTTTACATCGATTCAGTTAAGTTTTATATACCTCTTAATCTTGAACTTCATTGAAATGAATGTGACACAATCAATTTTGATAACATTGGAAAGAATAAAATTACATATATTCACAAAGAGCCCCAATGCATTGCGAATACGAATGTAAGTTTAGTGTCGAGTCAGTTGTGTATGCCTTTCGGGGATGGGGGGGGGGGGGCTTTAATTGTCGTGCGCATTATATACTTATCGTCAAGCAGGAGGGAATATTAGAGAATTAAATGATCACTATTCGAGCATTTCCTCATTTCTGATAGCTTATTAGTCCTGACATGCAACCAGCACTAGCTGACTAGATATTCGCACATGCTTTTAAGCTGATTGCTCGTCTACTGACGTCATCAATCATGGTCTGACAAAGAGGCATTTAGTCCAAGGTAATCTCACTAATCAATCTCTTGCATGGTAATGGGAGGTTCACCAAATTGACCTAATCATTTTGTGAATTCAGCATATGCATCAATCTTAGTAGAATATTCGTGAAGTTTGAGGAAGATAGTCATATCCGTTCAAAAGATTTTCAAAGTGTTGGGTGGCGTCATCACTATAGATCTACAACAGTTTGTGATGTCATTCTTACGTTCGATTTTCCCCCAGCACAACTGAAGAGCGCTGAACTTATCTTCTTCAGACGTCAGAAGGTAGGGGGAAATATATTGCCCTTAACATAATTATGTCATGGCAGTACTACAGGTCGACGGAATGTATACATTTCGTTAAAAGTAACATTCTGAGGTTTTCTCTTACATTTTCTATATATCATTCCACTGCTGTGGCATTCGCGGATTATTGTAGGCCTTCGCATTAAACAATGAATTAAGTCAAACTGTAAAGATTCATCACTTGGGCCGTATCGTTCGATTTTCCTCAAACTGCACGGATGTGTTCTTGTACTATTTCTGCATTCATTGAATCCACAGCAGTATGTTCGGGAATAAGTCTCCTTTGAAGAAATCTTTCCTATGCAAGAATATAAATTAGCATTGTTTGAAAAACAAAGCAACATAAATCAATTGGTATGATCGCTAGCAATTACCTGAACTGAAATCACGTCTATCGTTTGTTTGTTTGTTTGTTTGTTTGTTTGTTTGTTTTTGTGAACAATTTAGGCGATAAATGCTCTCTATTTCGAGATCCGTTTAATTATCACGATGTTCATAACGACCTAATCGGGTTATTTATAGACAAAAACAACGTCAGCAACATCAACAGCAGCAAAAC
Source organism: Diadema setosum (assembly GCF_964275005.1). Classification (NCBI taxonomy): domain Eukaryota; kingdom Metazoa; phylum Echinodermata; class Echinoidea; order Diadematoida; family Diadematidae; genus Diadema; species Diadema setosum. The sequence continues at coordinate 29,920,047 of NC_092698.1, read as the reverse complement.
CACTGTATTTGAATACAAAAGTCAGGAGGTCTGTTTGATAAAGATTGATCGTTGGTTCGATCTTACGATTGATGCGATTCAAGCAAGTTACGCTTGATCTCCTATCAAATCTGTGCTTAAAGGGGCTCTGAAATCCAAATGCATGTTGATTAGTGTTGATTTATGATACCCTCAACATCACTTGTATGTTTATGTCATATTAATGTGACTAACAAAAGACATGGCGAAGGAACATGCAAGTTATGCTGAGTCGAGGGGAAGGTGCATTCCAATGTCTTTTGTTAAACATTTCAGTACGTTAGCAATGATTGCCAGCTGAGGTCATCTCAAGAATATCAATATTGATTGGTTTGGAAGGATTTTTTGTGGGCGTTCCCAAGTAATCTGAAGAAAAATAGAAGAAAAAAGCGTTACAAATATATGGAATGTTTCCAGATATTCGTTTCACCGCAAACGTGATGTTGAGGGTATCATAAATCAACACAAATCAACGTGCATTTGGATTTCAGGGCCCCTTTAAATCAAGCGTTAGTATCTCTATGAAACAGACTTATACAATCAGGATTGATCTAACGCTCGAATTGCTGAGTTACGCTCAATAAATCGAGCGTAAGATCCATCGTAACTCTTTACGAAACAGGCCCCAGGACACAAAATTGTCACCTGGCTTTTCAGAAAGGTTACTCTTCACCTGAAATCTGTCGTCGTGACGAAGACAGAGTCTGCTCAGAATTGGGTTGGGGTCGCGGCAACCATCAAGCTTCAAAGTAGACTGTAATTAATGCATGACTCACTCTCCATCACAAGAAAACAGGCTGAATCTTTGTTTATTTCTGTTCCCTAACTATCGTACACCGTCTGTTTGTCTCGAAACTGTCATTTGCAATGTAACAACATCGCCTACCTGAGATCATCGCACGCCTAGTTAAAGTTATTCAGTCCAATTGAAAAACAACAGATGTTTTACTTTTTTACTCCATCCTTATCGTCACCTCGCGCCTTTCTTTCCTGTATAATGGAAGAGGAAAGCAAGTCCGTGGCATTGGTCAGAACCTCACAAGGCAGCAATGAGGTATGGTGACTTTGAATAGTAGATAAAACCACGGATCATCCTGAGGTCATTGACCCGAGTCCCAGGGCCTTGACAGCAGTGGTTCTGCCCCTGTAACTAGGCAATGCCCTTTAGCGTTTAGTGTATATCTGTCACTTTGAGGGGACTTGAACCTGTCCGTCGATCCCGTGATTGCTTGCTCAGAATATTATGAAGCTATTGCTTCCTTAGCAGCCACGTAAAACAAACAAATTATATATATATATATATATATATATATATCATTAATTCTAATTAGTCTCATTCCTTTCGTATTCTCCCATCCATCCTCTCCCCGTTTGTTTTTTTGAAAGATAAAAAAAAAAAGAGCAGAAGACAAGCTCGCATTATACATAGCCTTAAATCATACTACACTGCGACCACAGGTGAAATGTTTGATGTATGTCTGTATCCACCTGACAAATTGTCACGTTGCCAACCAGCTCATTTCCATTCAGGTCCAGCCCCAGCCCCTACCCGCTCCCCAACCATGTTTCGCTGCGATGCATTATGATGAGGCTTGGTTAGCTCCCAAGTCAAATACGATCAACTGAGCTGTCACACGTCATCTACAGGCGTCTATTCTTCGACATCTGGACGGAAAAAAGGGGAAAAAAAGAAAACTAAGAAAGTTGATCGTGGGAAAAAAGCACCGACTCAAAAAGAGTCCTTCCCTTGCTGCTAATGAAGGCGACTAGTGGAACTGACACTTTCATCTCGCCCGTACATGAAAGGGATGAGCTGCCTCATTGGAGACGCAACGGAGAAGAATCCTCAACAAATGACATGACTTGAACATAATATCAACTTACAACGCGGGGCTTCAACAAAAACAAAAAACAACCAACCAACTGAAAAGGAAAAACCTTAGCAGAGGACTAAGACAGGCATGACAGAATTGATTTTTCTCCGTAACAACGTCTTATTGTACTTTTATTACATCCTTGCTTTTATAAGCAGACATGGTATGAGGTTTTACAAAAGAAGAGAAAAAGCTCAGAGACAATGCATAGGGGAAAAAAAATACTGCAGCTACACAACTGCATCTCCGGTGGGTCTAACATAGCAGATACGTGTTGATGTCACTATCGTATTTGTTTGTTTGTTTGTTTGTTTTTTGTTAGAAAAAAAAGAAGATGAAGGAACCCAACCACGATAGCACCTTCTGCAGAACGAGGTATACCGAAGTTATCTCACTAGAGGGATACACGAAGTCGTAACTATACTGACTAAATCAAATCACTGATTACAAAGCAATTCCCATGGATACTTTGTGGGTTTCAAAATCATCATCATTGCCTTTCTTACATTAAAGTGTTCTTCCTCGTTCTCCCTTCGGACACGATTCTTTTCTTCTTCTTCTTTTTTTTTTAATCTCAACGTGATGTACGACGCTTAAGGGACGCTCTAGTCTGAGATTAGGAATGGTAAAACTGGAAATTGCATTTCCGGGAGAGAAATTAACAGGGGGTATAGGAGAGAGAGGGGGGGGGGGGGGGGGACAAAACAACACATGATTAAATAATGCTGAAGAATTATAATGATGGTATGTGGTATTGAATGTATTAGAAATACCCCCCCCCCCCTTTTCTTTTTTCATCGGCTACTCAAAATAGCTTAAGTCGATAAGATTACTGGGGAGTTTAAAGTCTCGTGTTATACGGTCATGCAGTGACGCCGGAATGGTACGTTTACTTGGATATGTTTGACAGGTTCGCGGGTGGAAAATATGAGAGGTATGGTGCCTTAAAAAGGGATGGTGTCTTTGAAAGGCACGGTGCTCTGCAGTCTCTTCTCCGTTAGTCTCCGTTGCCACTTCTCTCTTTCGTATTTTAACACACACGCACGAACAAAGACAAACACACGCTCATTTTTTTTTTAGTTATCTTTGTTTTTTATTCCATATAACACACATGAAATATAATAATAACACACAATCACTTTGAACATGTCAAAGAATTATGACAGAACAATCACGCAAAATACCGTTAGTTTTTTTTTTTTCGGAATGTACAAAAGATATACGCACACACAGGCACGTAAAAAGACAGACACAGATTAAAGTCACAGACACACAGACACACACACAAACGCACACACACACACACACACACACACACACATCTCTCTTCTTCAGGATAGAATGCTTCCCCTGAAAACCGACATCCCTGTCAACAGGGCATTCTCATCGATACTGCAATGAGCTGGCGCGACTAAAATAAGGGAAATTAAATCGACCATACTTAACATAAGGAAGTAAACTGTCCGCACGGTTAGCCATATAAGATGGCTTGCGAACTTGACAAAATAAAATTGAAAAAAAAAATGAATAATGAAAATATACAGAATTGGGAGAAATATGACCACTGCATCAGATATGCCCAAAGTTATTGTCATGAAAAAAGAAGTAAGGATACAATCAATCATTCCTTACCTGGGAAATGCATCTAATCACTTCATGACGCCATTAACTAATGAAAAATAAAATTGAGGGATTACTGGTGGTATATCAAACGAGTTTTAAATTACAGAGGAATGCTATATCCACTTATTATACGTGTGGATTTCCATGTCGCGGTCGCTGGATGATTACAACAGTAACTGTTCTCGACGACACTGCAGCACATCGGTTATAAATAATTGATAAAGAGAATTCAACATAATTTTTTCTTTTTTTTTCTAACATAATGAACGAGCACTTACCTCTTTCAGAGTGCAGGAGGGATACCGTTGCCCCTCACATGATATCACGAACAAGAAAGTGTGTACTTTTCAAGAGAAAAATAATAATTTTGTGGGATTCTCTTTACATTTTCTCGGTATTATTGTATTGCAGTGACGTCATTAAACTGTTGTAGTCTAATCAAGCAGCGATGGCGGCACCAAAAATATCATGTTTGAACGGTCTGCCCGATTTTCCTCAAACGTTACTTACGTGTTCCACCAATATTTTTGTATTCACTTAACCCACATACATATCAGGTTCCCCTTTAAGCAATATCCCCTTTAAGCAATATCGAATGTGCTCTGTGACCCCGCAATTCATGAACGTACCAAAATACCCATAGACAGTCAGAATGTTTTCATGTACACATGTCATTCGTTGCTTCTGTTTAATACATTGCGAGCATTTCTGTTTGGATCTTTCTCATTCCTTCCACCCTGTTTCGAGTTTGAGTATCACAAAGACGTAAATCAGCCCTGATGAAGATCAAATCATCTCGAATATTTTGTGAATCATTTATGACTGTTTCAAGACGTGCTACCTATCATTCATTTTACGCGTATATTCAGCTAAAACAACGACAGAACATTGACAAACGCGTGTGAGCATCGAATCTGTTTTGTTTTCAAATTCGGGTTCATTACTTACAAGGACGACCTGAAACGAGGATATATTTTCGTGGTGTGTCGTATCTATATACTTTTGTTGCTATCCCGTACATCTCCCAAATTTTGATACGGCTAAATATTATTTATCCAGTATCTAGCGTGGTTCCCGAATTCCTCCAGACTTTATAAGGGAAAATGAAGTTCTGTAAGGCAAAGGGGCATATTATCTCTAGTCTCTCCGTTCAATAATAAAGCTAAGCAAAAACCATTTCTGCTCGCTAGTTTACAAATCACGCCTTGGAAAAAAAATCTTTATTTGCCACCATTTTAACCTCTCTCGTCAACACCAGCAAGCTTACTGTGATAAAGCGATTCATGTGAGAGATCCCGCTGCATTAGCAAGTCATATCTATACACGGAATTCCTCTTTGGTTCATTCTTTCAACGTGTTGTATCATTGAGACAGTAACACGAACGATAACTCCCTTAGGGATATTTTTAGATATTCTTAAAACCAACAAATTGGGGCCAGTACATTGTACAGTACAATTACTTTTTCACCCCATTGATTTTATCGATGATATTTTATCCGCCAACGATGTAGCAAATCGCACTGAATTTTGAGACAGAGAGAGAGAAAAAAAAAACCACGTGGAATATTTGCAAACTATTCCGCTCGCGTTGATTTGCGGAATACAGGGGAGAGTTCTGAAACACGTGCTTGGTCCTTTGGTTAAAATTGAGGCCCCGACGCATGCTGGAAACACAGGTAAAGACATCGATTTGGGACCCCGCGTGGGGAGGGGACTCAAGATAATGTTAGCTCCTCTAAGAAGAGACAGATGTACCAATAAAACTTAGCACTTCAGACGTCAGCCTAGGGACAATCGCCTTCATCTTTGCCTTCAGCCACATGAGCGACCATTCAAATATTGTTTAAGTGCAAACATTATCAACCCGAGCGGAACGCACGAAGAAAAAAAAAATGAAGTGAATAGCCCTAAAAAGACGAAACAGAAAAAAAAATATTGTCACGAAACATTCCAAGATGACAGCAATATAGCGTGAGAGACTTGTGTAATAGACATGACATTAACAAGGATTCGACAATCGGGAATGTTCTCGAGAGAATTCCGTGTCATCGATTTTTCCTTTCTCTTTTTATTTGTAATCCTTTGGTTTTTGCTTCAGCAACATATCGATTTTCATAAGGCGTGGTTTTTAAAGGAATATTAAAAGAGGTGCAACTGCAAGGAATTATGACGTCAAATCCTGGAACACGTGCCACCCTACCCTTGGAACGCACGACTTGGTGGGGGGGGGGGGGGGGGAGGGGAGTAGGAGGATGTCTATATGAGGGGTAAACTAGCTGTTGCGTTAATCGATGACGGGTTAAGTCTGAAGCTGACTTTGAATTCCAATGAAGAAGAGACACAGTAGTTTCGGCTAGCCAGTGGTAGGGAATGGGGATCGGAAGTTTCATCTGAGAGAGTTGACGAGTGGAGTTAAAAGGCGCCCGCGGATGAAATATCGTGAGTCCGGAAGCTGAGGATTCGTTCTCGTGTTATCATCCATCATCTGCATATAATCATTATCACAGCGGGTATCCGTACAATAGCAATCGACTGCATGTCATTTTAATAACTGAGGATGTACAGGATCTCAATATGTCACAACATAATTATAAATATGTTCAATATTGGTTGAATTTAGTGTGAATCTAATATTTAAAGCTGTAAATATTGCTTGGGACGAGAAGTAAATGAACCGGGGTGGAGTCATTTGGGGAAAGGAAAATGATTCAGACAGACCACTCGTTACAATAAGTGTACACATATTTGTTTAATGACTTCAAAATATTCAACAACTTCATATGATAAATATATTGCCCTGTTTTTGCCGCCTGACTGTCTGCTGGCCAACAGTCTACCAGTCTAACGTCAATTTAAAACTTTTTTTTGGGGGGGGGGGCGGGTGTCTTTTTGTCTTTTTGTCTTCTTCTTCCTTTTATCGAGAGTGGAACACGTCGTATCCTAGATGTCGGAATCTGTGTACGGTCTATTTGCGCGCTCATAACCACAGTTGATAAAGTATTCATGCTAGTTTGCACTAAAATGCACACACGCGCGTATTGATTTATTGAGCTTCTTTGACGTCACTTCGAACATTCCACTCTTCTAAAAGAACATTTTATTCTCTTTCAGGAACATTCATTCCAAATTGTTCACTCACTCACTCACTCATTCATTCATTCATTCATTCATTCATCTACTTATTCTTCTTCGGATGGGTATGACTGTGACTTAAGACATTTTTTGATATAACCCTGGATATGAAAAAGAAGACGTACTGAAGAAGAAAAGGGGAAAAAAAGGTTCTCGGGTAATTTAAATGATAATGATAGAACCTGGAACGACAGGATGAGGCTTATGCAGATTGTAACTGAATTCCACCGGCGTATTACGTGGCATTTTCCTCATTGCTCCCAGGGTTGGGACACGCTCAGGTACGCTGCCAACGCATGCATCTCGCGGGATGGAAAATTACAGCTCAGGTCTATTGCAGACAAAGGATACGAAACAATACAAAGGGAGAAACAACTGAAAAAAAGTAAAAAAAAATATCAGAAAAACCGAGAATAACAAAAAAAATGCAGAATAGAGAAGTATAAGCAGGCCTTAAGAAATCTATTTTCGGATATTTTTGTCTTAGGTGTAAATCATTATCTTTCAGTGCCTGAGTCTCCCTACGTCTCCGCTATGTCTTCCCCCCGACGTCCGCCCACAACTAGCGTGCTATATAGCAACGCTTTAGGACTGATATTGTAGTAGCAGTTTTTAGGGGGAAAACACTTTTTTTGAGCGATTCCTCTGGAGGGGAGGGGGCGATGGACCCGAAGAAAAAGGGGGAAAAAGAAAGAAAAATGAGCGTCAGTCATGAAAGAATGACGAAGCAGTGGCAGCAAAGGGAATAACGTGTTAACGATTAACTGAGCGATAGTAAGCTGCTTATAGGATATAGTGGCATTGTGTATGGGCTGGTTGAATTAGTAGTACACCCCCACAAAAAGAAAAACTAACAAAACAAAAACAGTTAACATCGAATACTGCATATTATATCTAATGCACAAGAAAGTTTGAAAGTTCGTCTCTATACCGGGGAAGATGGTCGGGGATGGAGCGAGGAGGTATATAATGATTATCTGATATACATTATAGTTGTCCCTCGTGTGAATAATGTTCGAATCTCCTACGCAGTTTGCGTCCGCGTTATAACCGGGGCAAGCTTTCTCCGCCTCCTAGTACCAGTGTTACCCCAGCAATCTTGCTGCTTTATGAAAGTTTCTCTCTTTTTTTTTTCACGCAAGGAAATGGCAACTAACCGTGTGGTCGACCCCAGCAGTGCGATACCGTCTTGTCATACCGCAGCCTGAATGCACATGATAATAATTCAAGCATTTTTTTTTTTTTTTGCGTCTTGTCGTGCGACACGATCAGACGCTACAGCTTTTGGAATTGGGATATTGCTATGGATATTGGATGCCGTCTCTCGACACGAACTTATCAATGTGCAGTGAAGAAGGGGAAGAGAAAGAAGGAAGGAAAAGGAGAGATATGAAACAGCGAAGAGAAGCTGGTAAACGTTCAATTAGAAGGGGATTGATACGTAGAGGAGAGTCAGAGACAGAAAGGGGGGAGGGGAGGAAAATCGCCAAACACATCAGAGACGCTGTCGTGTGATAGACGCAAAGTTTGAGAGGAAGAACGGGAGAAGGAGAGAGGAAATCGTCAAAGATTGGCAGGAGGCGTAAAGAAGAAGAAGAAAAAAGGCGCCATTATGACATATCGAAGAGGGGAAAAAATACAGTAATGGGAGAAAACGAAGGTGATAGGGGTAGGTGATATTTCCACCTTCACAGAATTTCAGAGTTTGGCATGGCAGATAGATAAACACGGCGTAATTGGATGAAGAAAGGAATAAGAAGGTATCACACAGGGGGATTTCCGGACAGGACTTGGACAGCAAAAAACGACAAGAAATCGTTGCTGGGGAGAAGCTGGAGAAAATAATGCGTGTCCTAGAAAATATGAACGCTGCCCCTAGCTATCTTGGTTAATGTGCGTCCCTATTTCTTACACCCAAGCAGTAAACAGGGGCCGACACGAAATTGACAGACTGTGGACTCCTGCGCTGCGATTTTTCTTACCTTCCTGTATATATATTTTTTTGTCTTTGATTTACGTGGGTTTTTCTTTTTTTGTTCTCTCCACCAAAGGCAAATCTAACAACTCAATCTTGTCGAGGTGAAAGGAAATAATTTTCCTTTTTCACTTCTGTTTTCTTGTCTGCTCACGTTACCTTTCTTTGTAAGAACCTAAATTTATCATGGGAGCCTCCAACGCTTGACATTAGGCAAGCACGATGATAGATTTGGACTAGCGTCTTATGATATAAACTGTGCGCAACGCGTATCACTGATTGCTTCTAACGTGTTTCTACGAGTCGGGTTGCACCACAGAAGTCATACTTCCTTGCGAACCACTGGTGCAATCTTGATCCGTTATTAGATGACGTTTTTGATTATACTAAGTTGCTATCTTCACCAGACAGCAGTCTCCTTCCCTTTCAGCCGCTCAGATGACTCATTCTATAGTCCAGTCAGTCTAAAATCTTCAGTAACCTCATACGGCTCCTAAACGACAGACACAGTATGAAAATGTGTTTTACTTATTGTTGTTGTTTTTTCGATTTCTGTCTCTGTGTGATACAGAATATCTTCATGTTATGTATGAGAGATACTGAATATAGCTCGGGTGTGAGGGTGAAGGTGGGAGGGGAGTCAGTACAGTATTACCTGCTCTGTGACGAAAACAAAAGTGATAGATGGTTATCATCATTACACCCTCCCTCAGTCAGTTTTAGAACAAAATAAAAAAAGAACTTTTTTTTTCTTTTTTTCTTTTTTTTTTTCGGGGGGTGATTTTTTTTAATTGTTCATTCTCATACTCGGTACTTGTTTGGGATCCTCTTGAATACTCCCACTGGAGTTTTAACACAAGAAGAATAAGATATTGCACTGACAAAAAAAAACCACAAACAAACAAATAAGTGGATTTAGATCTACATTTTTGTTTAAAGAGACCTAATGACTAGCAGGCGTATTGACAACGTAAGGGGATTTAAAAAAAAGAACAAGAAGCCTAAATCGATAGACTGTGGGCTCCCACGATGCGGTTTTTCTTACCTTCCTGTGTACCAATATTGGATTTACACAGGTTTTTCTTTTTCTGTTCTCTCCAGTCTCCACCTAAGGGAAATCTAACTACTCAATCTTGTCGAGGTGAAAGGAAATAATTTTCCTTTTCTCTTCTGTTTTCTTGTCTGCTCACGTTACCTTTCTTTGTAAGAACCTTAATTCATCATGGCAGTCTCTAACGCTTAACATCAAATAGGCACACTGACAGATTTTCACTTATTTATTCTTGTGCGCAACGCGTATCACTGATTGCTTCTATCGTGTTTCCACAAGCCGAGTGCAACACAGCAGTCACACTTTTCCTTGCAAACCACAAGTTCAATCTTGATCATTATAGATGACTTTAATTATACATATACTAAGTCTCTATCTTCACCACAGAGTAATCTCCTGTTCAGCCACGGAGAAATCTTATGCTATAGCCTAGTCAGTCCAAAATCTCCGGTAACTTCGTAAGGCGCCTAAATGCCTGACACGGTATAAAATACATTTTGTAGGTCGTTGTTGGGTGTTTTTTTCGAATTCTGTTTTTAAGTGATACAGATTATCTTGATAAGTATGAGAGACAATGTATATAACTCGGGCGAGAAAAAGAAATGAAGTAAGGAGAAGAGTCCGTAGTATGGCATTTAGGAGCCGTAGGATGTTACCGGACCAAAAACAAACAAATACATGGCTTTCATCATCACTATTCTACTCGCAGTATTAGTAAAAAAATCAAAGAAAACGCATGTTTGGTTGGTTGGTTGGTTGTTATTGTTTGTTTGTTTTTTTCTTGATAATGTCAATTCTCATTTTCAAGCCGAATAAACGATTGCACTGATATGAATTACTGGTGCAGCCTAGGGAAACAGGAAGGGTATTAAGACAAGCTTTTTTTTTTTTTTCATTGATAATCATTGCGAGCCTGACAAACTACTTTCAAAAGGTGGAACGACCTTAACGCCGATGCAACATGCAAATATAACACCTTTTCCACTTCTATCCATTTCCGGCTTTGCACTGATATTTCAAAAATGAAGAGCGCAAGAACGCAATCACTCGTTCCAAACTAACATTTACTCAAGAAAAAAAAAAACCAAACATATGTGGATTTAGACCTACAAGATGTTTTAAAGAGATACATAAAATGCAATGACCAACAGATCTACTGAAAACAGAAGAAAATAACAAAAGCATCAGCATATCCAAAAACGAAGAGCTAACACATAGACACATTACTGTACGCTCACACAAATAAACGGAAATAAAAATCAAACGCAAAGAAAATCATACGGCCTCCACGCAATACTAAACGCTATATACTCGCAATACCTATACACTTCCATGTGTTGGTATATTTTCATCGCATAAATAATGTATTTGATTAATACTCATATCTTATAGTCTGCAAAATTTAGAACATATAGTGGGACGTCGCCTCAGCTGCCACCGAAATTTATAAAGCAGATAAAATACTGTGCCAGATTTCAGTTTGATAGTCACTTCGTTACACAAGAAAGGGACCGACAGAGAACGAAAGTATGTGTATGTGTATGCGTGAGTGTGTGTGTGTGTGTGTGAGTGTGTGTGTTTCTAGAGTTAGTGAATGTTTATGTTCGTGTGTACATACGTGCCGAGCTGCGCGTGTGTGAGACGAGAGGTGAAAAACAGACAGACAGACAGACAGACATACAGAGGGATGAGAGATGAGAGATGAAAGAGAAAGGGAAGGATGGAAAGATTGAGAGATAGAGGGATGACTTTCATCCCCTCTTATACCCATCATTGCTGTTTGCTGTCGTATCACATGGCACATGTCAAAACACACACACATGCTACACAAAACCCACACCCACACCCACGTTCGTACATAACTGAAAATAATAATTTAAAAAAAGACCTTGCCAGCGAGCTGTTTTTCTCCCTTCTTTGTTTCTATACAAGTGCAATCTGGTCTCAGAACTATACAGTGATGTGTGCGAATTTATCAAATTCTTCCCTGGAGGGCTAGCGATACTTCAAATATATCAACGTCACTTCTGTATACATTGGCTTATACTGTTCAAGATTGATGAATTAATTTCTCCGTGATTGCGTCCACTTTTCCATGTATCTCTCCTAGTTCCCCCCCTTCTCTCTCTCTCTCTCTCTCACTTTTTTTTCTCTCTGTTCCTTCTTCTCTATATACCAATGCCGCTGTCATACATCGCCCGTAGCGCTTTATGAATTGATCCGCACAACGGGAATACTGCTGTATACAATGAAATGTCACCGGAGTAAAGCGATCGCCAAAACGTGTCGCCAACCTTGCCGCGCACACTCTCCCAAGACTGACAGTCATCCCCCGTGTTGTCCTCGGCTTTTTCGCAGCTGACGTCGTCTGGGGTTGACCTACCAGCAGCACACGCGCCAGCCTTGACAGACTAAACCCCCCAATAATGCTGATATTTTTGGTTTTGGTTTTTTGCTTTTTGCAAAAAAAAAAAATGCAAAAAAAAAGTTTCCTTTTGATACTATATCACTCTACATATACCATCACGGTCTCTTTTTCCTTATAACATTATTGAACTGACATCGCAACCTCAATTTTTCTCAGACAATAGCCTCCTCCCCCCCCCCCACCCCCTTCCCCAACTCCCAACTTCTTCCCCCACAGAAGTAACAACATCAACATCTGCCCGAGGATGGGGTGGGAGGGGGGGGGGGGAGGCGAATCGGTGAGCAGGAAACCTGAACATTCGGATGACACAAAACCTTTGGATTCTACCCCACCGATTAACCCTCCTGCCCTTATCCCTCCCACGCACGGAGATCACGGCAAATAAAAAAACAAATCAAAGCAACGTTATACATTTTCATCTTCCGCTTTTCCCGTCTTAGATACTCATAAAATACGCGCTTGATTGTCAGCAGAAAACATTTTGTAGCTAAAAAAAAGAGAGAAAAGAAAAATCCAATGAATACCTAATTCTGCCGAGTTCGAGCCCACAAGGTATGACGCCGTCTTAACTCGGCAGACACTCGATTAGTATGAAGACACACGTGTATCTTATACGCCACAATGTCCACATCTACGCAAGACGAGTATGAATATTTGACTCAGAAATATGGGTCATGTAATAAGTATTTGGATAAGCGTGTAGGTTCAACATACGCTTACGAGTCAACAGCCCCATGTGATTGAACAGGATAACAACGACTAAACCTACAGAGACCCTGTAATATCATTACACATTATCCATCTATTGTGATAAATAATAACACCCTATGCATTAAGTACATCAGTGAGTTGGGCACCACATGTGCAAACTACGCTGTTGATTTAATTTTCATAGTCGTGACATAAAAAAAAAGAGAAAATAAACAAACTTGCAAGGGCTTTATACATTCAATACGGATTCTCTCGTAGCATGGAACCCATATTGACAGATCTCTGAAGAAATGAGTACAAGAGGAACACCCGTAAGATTTTCATGGTAAGACACGATTGCCTTGAGTGCGGGGGAGGGGCTGCTTACCCCTCCCCCCCCCCCCCATGTCAGAGTAGTCGAGTTGCGTAGTAGCCGAGTGTGGTGCGGATTAAAACCACTCGTCACTCGTCAGACTTCTCAAGCCTGCTGTCAGACTGGAACAGGGATTACTAGATCCCGTCTGTCGCAGGCTTACATTGCATCGAGCCGAATAAAAGACAGTTGTTATTGGCATCTCTCAGATTACATCTCAGTCCAATATTCAAATTTGCGTTTTTGATGACCTCCTTCCTTCCCTCCCCCCCCCTAAAAAAAGGGAGAAAACCAACAACAGCAAGAACCATGGAGACATTGGACAGTCGATCTTAGCGCAAATCTAATAGCTGCCGTATGTTCCTGCAAGCACTGTGGCAGTTTCAACAAACTGACCAACACTAGCTTCTGTTTCAGATAATTGTGTGTGTGTGTGTGTGTGTGTGTATGTGTGTGTGTATGTGTGTGTATTGCTATACCTACAGCTAAGATTCTGTGAGGTAGACCTTCGTTTTAAAAGCTTGTTCTTCTGAAGTGTTTGGTTTATCTCTATTGTTTATGCCATTTATGTGTTTGTTTGTTGTTGTTTTTTCTCTCTCAAGCAGATCTGGCGATTGGGAGTTTTTCTTCAAACAGG
>NC_092698.1:29829203-29906145 GCF_964275005.1 Diadema setosum | reverse complement strand
CTCTAGATGATGATGGGTCAAGAGCCACTTAAGCCTGCGACGCGACAGAGAAAACGTTTTCTCAGTCGAGCGTTGCAAACGACCACCGTTTTGAATTTTGCTATGGTCAGAAAATCTGGACGGAGGTCATCGCTTAGAGCTCAGTCGCAATCAAATTCCTTTCTCGTCGTTGTAAACGGCTGAGACCTTGACACGAGTAATCAGGGTATGACGCCATTTTAACATCTGCATTGGACAGTGCCGAATGGGGGGGGGGGGGGGCAGCAGACGACACAATATGTGGAAACTCGGTCTGTATTCCCTCACTAACCTCTCGGACATACGTTAGGGATTGTCTAGCTTGTCCTAACAAGGAATCATGACGTACTTGTCTGGAAATTATACATCTGACTTCATTTACTTGTGAGTATTTTTTAAGCAAAATAAATTGATGTTCAGCGTTTCGTTGCATTCATATTATAACATCTCTGTATTTAAAGAAATGCGAGAGATATTAAACGTTTACAACATGTAACATGTTGTAAACTTGAGGCATATGTTAAGGCATGTGTTGAGGTATGTATTAACGACGATCATACTATTCGCGACTCGGGAAATATGTGGTTGTGTTGTGTCTATACCTGGTCAGCCATACCATGGCCATGATATTTCATAGCATCGCAGTACAAAGTCGCACCAACTACATAAATCATGGCACCACAATGGTCACCAACTACTATCAAGTCTCAGTTCAACACGTCGACCGCATCGGACCCGTTTATAACGTTACAGATTTACGACGGAGGTGTTTTTTATCGACGACTTTCACGATTGAGTTGAAACATATGGGGCAGGTAATATTTCACGAAGTGTGATCATCTGAAAATGATAAGAACAACCCCATGACATGGACATGTTCGTGTGTGTGTGTGTGTGTGTGTGTGTGTGTGTGTGTGTGTGCGTGTGTGCGCGTATACGTCACAGTTAAACACACACTACACTCTACCTGTGACGGCTTTCTCGACGGTGCTAATATGCATTTGATGTCAAAGAAGCAACGTCGCGATTTCGGAAAAAAAACACCCACAAACAAATAAAAACAAAACAAACAAACAAACAAACAAACAAACAAACAAAATAATGAAGAAAAGACCTGTCTGCTGAGACATAGCCTAACCTATGAATAGGCTGACATGCATTGTGATTGTCTTCAATTCGCACGCACGTCACGACTGCCATTCCCCCCACGACTATAAATCTCAGACCCACTTCATGGATTAGACATCCCGAAGCTTAGGACAAAACCTACGCAGGCTGCCTAGTTTTCTTTCCGTAAGTCTACTCTATTTTGTTGACTTTGTCACTAACATTTTTTTTTTTGCTTGCTCCCTCTATTTCCCCTCAGAAAGTGAATTCGAGGATGCGAATACGGCTATCTTCAATAAATCAAATCCACGGAGACTCGCCATGGATTTTCAGTCATGGCGACGGGAAGAATAATTAGCTACATGCACGTACAGGCGGACGCAGTTTTCAGGAATCCAAGTACGAAGCGAACGAAGAGTTTTTTTTTTACAAACCGATTCAAAATGGCGACAATGAAAGAGCACAAAATACATCAACAGCCAAATAATTGAGTATGCTATCGCTTTGTTTGCTTGTGAGTCTTTTGTGATATTTTTTTTTTCTATCTGTGTAACAAAGACAAGCATTTTGAAAGCAAACACCACAATACGGTAGGCATGTCTCACTCATGGAGAACAACTCCCAACCACAGTTTGATGGGGGAATGTGACGGAAGCTGAAAGGCAGACCGTGTGTGGCAACGAGCTCCCATATCATATCAAGCTCAGTGATGTTTTAATTTCAAGCTTCTGATGGAGCCAGAAAAAAAAAACCTGAAATTCTGGAGGCCACGTCCACAGCGATTTGATCAGTTGACCCTATGAGGTCCTACATTTTAACTATAGGCATGGCTCGACACTAACTTTTTTGTTTGGTGGCCCGATGGGGCCACCAAAATCCTAAATTTCATATTTTTGGTGGCCCGAGAGAAAAATTTGGTGTCCCGAAAAAAAACCCCATAAAAAAACATTAAAAGTCCTTTTTTTTAATGTGTCAAATATTTCAGATTTATGATAGTAAGAATTAGAAGTTGGACATGTCTACTCACAAATAAACTTCAACACTCACTCTCAGGCATTCAGTCAGTCCTTTTCATCTATCCTTTGAACAAATTTAACTGCTAATTTCCAGCTCAAAAAGTTACGAATGTATTCACATGCTTTTCAAAAAATTTTGGTGGCCCGAGGCGGGCCACCAAATTTACCCTTTTTTGAAATTTGGTGGCCCGACTTTCATTTTTGGTGGCCCCGGGCCACCGGGCCACCGTTAGTGTCGAGCCCTGCCATAGGTCTCTGACCGTGATGTAACTGTTGGAAGTCATGTTACAGAAAACAACAATGTCAGTCTTTCTTTCTTTCTTTCTTACTGCCAGAAGGAGTGAGTGAGGAGGAGAGAAAAAGGCAGAGAGAGTGAGATGGAGGGAGAGATGATTTGGATAAAAGGTAAAACTGGAGGAGTGGGGGAGTTACGCTTTACACTCGTTACTGTTAGACTTCCATAGTCGAGTTTTCTCGGCAAAATAATGATGTCGATGCGACCCACTGTATTCCTTCCGCACCTTTCTTTTTTTTTTTCACTTCAATGGCATGGCGCCATAATAGCACATATCTCTTACATACGAAGTGACAGACAACAAATTTCCGTCATCCTGATCGCACACTTTTCCACTTTTTGTCATCTGCCTTCACTTCTTTCCCTCTTTTTCGACCTTTTTTTTGTGTGTTTGAATAAGTATTGGGTAGTGTGAAACACTGGAATATCAGCAGCATATGCGCGATCAAATGGTGAGTGTCAAACTGCACCGATGCAAACGGTTAGCTCGTGGGCAGAGCACCCGATCCCCTTTCAATCGCCCTACACATCACATCGTCTCGATTGCGCCATCTCGCAAGGAAAGGCGACACCTTTGCATGCATGCATGCATGCACCGAGGGGTGGCTGGGTGCATTGGGGGGGGGGGGGATATCTGAGACAAAGAGAGAAGAAGAGATGCCCCGGAGGTGAGGAAAACCTTGCTTTAATGGCCGACACACACTCCGGTCAGCTCTTCCTCATGGTACAATAATATAGAAACGTCCTGCTGGAACTCCTGCACCGCGCCCCCCCCCCCACTTCTCCCATCTGCATCTACACGCGCACATTATATCACAACACAATAACTTTGAAACGAATAAGTTTATTTGGTAGATTTCAAATGCACTCAGTTTGATCAAAATTCATCTGAGGAAATTTTAAATCATTCGTCATGAAGCCATAAACTCTCCAGCTAATGGATAATGTCAACACCCCACTTACCGAAAACAAATACTTGGAGTGCTCAGAGGAAAGTGTAGTGAGTTATGACTACGCCGTTCCATCATTTGGCGCTAGAGATATCTCAGGGAATGGCACTGATACGTTTATCTGCTCTTGTATATAGTTTGTACGATTACCAGTCGTTAGGATCAGGATAAGAGAAAGAGGAAGAAAGAAGAACAAACTCTACCGCTTAGACGTTGAACAACAAAACGGACAAGAAGACAATGTACAAGATGCATAAAGGTGCGCGATACCATGCAACAGTTTATGGCTACCATTACGCGATGAGCATACACCATGACGCGTACGTGATGAAGATGATGAAATTTGACACACTCGCTGGCCGATGAACCTGAGAGAACAAAGTGTCATCCTTCCACCCCTCCCCTCCCCTCCCCCCAAACAAAAAGGAAGAGGAGAAGTAGAAGTAGGAGAAGAAACACACCACCCATTAACTGATGGCAGGCGAAAGCCTAGCCCCCGTGGCAGGCGAACTGATGGTGACTTTTGGCGGGGCATCGGCTGAACACATAAATATCAGAGAAGATAACAACATGTGAAAGGCGCGACACTCACTCCCGCGTAAGAAGCAGCAATAGGATTTTTCCCTCTCCGTTGTCGGGTGGCAGTCGGTTCATATTTATGGGAGATACTCATCGTGCCTGTGAGGGCATAGGACCGATTCGTCTTTCACCCAGCTGTCTCGGGTAAAAGGCAGACCCACATGTATGTAGTAGAGGGAAGTCCCTGTGATTGAACCAGGTTGGTCGCCTTTGGCGGTAAAACATGAACGTACAAACGTGACTCCGGAGTTGTATATCAGCGGAGGAGTACTCCGTATTGATGAAGTAAGTGGGAGCTTGAGATGTGCTCAACACTTGATGTATCTTGTGTATACAGTCGTAAATCCCAGTTCCCACCTGTACTCGTAATTTGCAGGGGATGAAGTTGAAGGCTTTCACAGCGTTAATTCTCTCTCAGGCTCTGACATTGGAAGTATGGCGGAACTGCAAACCTGAATTTCATTCTAATCAAACACGAGGGGAGGGGGAGGGAGTGTTGCTTAAATCAGACTCTTTCGAACCTATACAACTAGATGCAACGTGACTTTCTTCAACAAATGATTAACTGCATGCCCACGAACAAAACCCCTAACTGTCGCAGTATTGTAGCGGATCCATTCACACCGCACGTCCTCAGTAAAGCCTCGATCCTCCATCTTCACAGCTATATAGATACGTCAGACATACAATGTGTACCGATTGTTCTGAACGAAAGAGACATTCTGGTAAATGTATTGCTGAGCTATTCTTTTTTCATCTTTGCACAACGTGTATGTCTATATTTTCCAATAGCTGTAATTCAGTGATCCCCTCACCCATTCTGAAGCAAAATTAACCGACTACCGCGGTCAGATACTTTGAATCAAGATGTAGTAACACGCACATAACAGTAAATGGACATCACATCGATGTACGACAGAAACGTGTAGAAATCTCCCCTTTGTTTCCTCAGCGAAGTCAGGGTGTGCACGCACCTTTGAGTTGAAGGCACCAGCTTTCAACCCTGCGGTAAAAGGTGTACGCCAAGGCAAGTGAAAGAGAATCGAATGTTGTATGGACAAGACATCACTCATAATCCCGCTGAGACGGTAAACACCTGGAGGAGCCCCTTTCACATTAAAGTAAATATCACGCGCGCACACCTACTTTATCCTATTCGTGTGAAGCATGTGAAGTGGGCGGTAATTGCAGATACGTGAATATTATATTGGCATATATATTTCTTTTCTTCTTTTTTTTTCAGATGACAGCTTCCCGTGGAAAACTTATTTCAAACTTGCGAAAACAGAACAAAAAATCAAGCATATCATCAGAAATCGTCTATTACTTCTATCAATGTTTTGCTGAGGTCCATGGGCCAACGTTACCTTGGAATAACGTTGCACATGCTGTCCCGAACGTAAACTATATGCATTTTGAGCGCCGCGTGTTGGGAAATGACTTTGTCAAATACTGTCCTGTATTCGAGAAATTCATCTTTTTTTTCTAAATTAATTGAAGTGTAATCATATTGTCACGTGCCCCATGTAGTCTTTACGTGGCCACCTCATCACGTGACTGTTCTTGATTTTCCATGCTTTATTAGGACATTCTTGATTTTCAATACCATGCACCAGATAAAACAAACTACAAAAATTTGCACACGCAGTGAATACATTGAGTATATAGCAGTATCTCCTCTTTTCGTATGAGCTGTGAGGCTATTGTAACTAACTGACTGATGATAGATAATTTCTATGTCACGCCGTGTCTTCTTTTTTTTTTTGTTGCTTAGTTTTCTTCTATTATATTATTGTATCAATGATTTAATCTCGGTCACGATGAAAGCCAAATAACAAGCATTCTTGGAAGTGCATTGAATGAAAACGTATACAGCATACAAAATTTTGACAGACAAAAAAACCCTCCAAACTGTCATACACAATAGCTAGAAGGCTTGGGTGAACGAGTGCCCATGAAATTTTGGCGGAACAAGCGCCACGTCAAAACAGATAGATCTCGTCTCCAGTAGCGGTCACGAGGGATACATTTGGTATGCCAGCCAAAAGTAGGTTATATATCAGGAGAGTGATGCGACATGGGAACACCCGAAATGGGAACTCATCAAGATCCTGATTGGTTACTGGACGCTTGAAGACCAGTGTCGTTGATGCGGAGTGATGAGGGAGGGGGGGGGGGCGCTTGTCAATTGGGACCATGGTGCAGAGAGGGGGTGGGAGAGGTTGAGTTTGCATCTTTCGGGAATCATAATGGGAAAACTAAAGCAGAGGGTAGATACATCACAGAAGAATTTCTTGTAAGTTTAATACAGTAAAAAAAAAAGACGGGGTAACACACAAAATAATACTGAAATGTTGGCGGACAGTGACTCAGAAGATGTAATATAAATATATACGTATAGTATAATCTTTAACAGACAATCAACTAAGGGTGTGGCTAACTTTGCCGATGAATATCTGTTCGCGTGTGTGACGAAATATGACAGAAAAACAAGTCTGAGAAAACAAAGCAATAACGCAAGAAGTATACTTACGACGGAATGATAGGGGGGTAGGTGGGGGAGAGATGCGCAAGGCAGGAGGCACTAGCTAGTACACAAACGCATTAGGAAAGAGGATAGCAACTCCCAAAGCAAGAGGTCGATTAAACTCTTCAGACAACTACTCTATTATAAGAAGATTAAAGTCGCCATCACATTAATGTTGGGCTAAAATTAGGAGAGAAAGTACACACACCGATACATCCTGTGCCACAATTCATAGCACCGTAAGAGCGCTGAAACGGGTTATAAAGAAAAACTAAAAACCTCTCTTTCAGTATCACTCAGCTCGCTGGCACTCTAATCGGATTTACTGGAAGGCACTGTAGTTAGAAGTTCGTTCTTCACACGCGTCAATTAGGGCTTTGTCAACCAGGGAGGCGAGAAGGAGTGGAGTCTTTACCATTTCCCTTTACTCCCGAAACTTTATCGTGGACGAGAAAGTTCCTGTTTGAGTTGATGACGATACCGATGTACGATGCGTCAGACAGGAAGAAAGCTCCTCGCCTCCTAATGGCGTGCTGCAACAAGGGCTTTATTAACAGACAGTCAATGTGTGCGGCTCACCGCACGTCGCTGCGAATTACGCTCTTTTCACACGGAGTCACTCGCCACCATCACATGCCAATCCGCCCCATTTCCACCGACCTCCATTTGAAAGTCGCCTTTGGTTTTTTACCGTAGCTCGGACTATTATACCTGTACAGTTTGCAACAATAAGTGACAGGTACCCCCTCTCCGTCCCTTTGCCAACTTCATTCTACTCCAAGTGAATTTGTAAAGCGCCTTAGAAGCACCACTGAGACAAACGAAACTGATATCTACTTCTGTGATTACGTTCATTTCAAAACATGAATTGAATAATCTAATCCAAACAAGCCTCATTACGGTTGACGTGGGGTTGGAACGCAGCTTCATTGAGTCGTTGGGAGACGACCAATCGGACTGATGATCTGATCAACGACGATGATGCTATTTTTGTTCATGCGGTGACACCCTCATCACCCACAGATGATAAAGAATCTATAGTAGATCACTCTACTCTGGATGCTAGGATGTCCCATGAAAGCATTTACGTGGAAGGACTTGCCAAAACGGCCGATATTATAATCAGTAACGCGTAAAACTCGCTTTACAGTTCCATTTACAAAAAAAAAAAAAAAAAAAAAAAAAAAAAAAAAAGCTTGAGGGAGATTTTAGAACAGGAGTGCAGTCAAATACATGTTAGATATCTGATTGCGACAGGAGGTCAACCCAACATTACCCAGAATACACTTCGTGCGGGTATGAGAAGTAGCATCCAGCAGGATCAGAACTAAATGCTGCTAATGGCGCCCGTTCGCATCGCGCAGACGGCGACGGCGGACGTGTTAAAAGATCACTCCCTCCAGCAAAATGCAATTTACATAAAAGCTGTCGGCTTCAGTGAGCAGATGTTCGCGGATAAACAGTTTGTCATCCCGCGCACTCACCATATACAACTCTCTTTTTTTTTCTTATTCTAATCATATCTCCCTTCATTTTAATCCTCAAATGACACTTACGCTGCTACATGGATGCACATGCCATTGATCGTTCATTCGGGATGAGGGATTGATTCGGGGTGACGAGGTATTTTTTGACCTCGACTTTATTTTTACTTTCTTACGACAAAGCTAGACGTCGATAGATCATTCTATTAAGACCATTCTGCTTGCAACAACTCACCTGCGTGCCTGTGCGGCGATGCGATTTGCTGTACTACATACTGAGAATCTACTGCTATTTCAAGGCTAAGAAAAAAAAGTCACCCCTCCCCACACACACACACACACACACACACACATACACATACGTTCACTATAGCTATGTATCAGACGCGTCGTGCGCTATGTGATATGAACCTCAGATTTCGAAGGTGACCCTAAGCGCGTTATGTTCTTCGACCTTCTATTCACCTTGCGTAAATCATGTTTGAATACTTTCTTCCATCACTGAAGGTCAACGGTTATCACCTCCTTCCTCTTCTTACTCACTCCCTTTGTCAATGTGTGTCTCATTACGCGATATCTAATACGGTTTATCTTCACATGGAAACGACAGTCTATTGTGCCCTGAGAACGGCACGACTAGTGCCAAAAGGATAATGTTCCCAGGGCGAAGAAAAGGATAAGTAACTGATGCCACCGATATCCTCAGCCTTTGCTTTCTAAAACCATTACAGTAAATGTATGAATGTGCGTGTGTGTGTGTGTGTGTGTGTGAGAGAGAGAGAGAGAGAGAGAGAGAGAGAGAGAAGAAAGAAAGAAAGAAAGAAAGGGAGGGAGACAGAGAGTAAGTTGTTATGGTCACTCCGTGCTTACATGAATAAATCTGTGCAGCGCGCTTTTAGGCATCATTGAAACTGGTATTCCTTTCGTAAAAGTAATCTTGCACCTTTACCGTGCACAAATACATCAATGCGGCACCTTACGGGTTAAAGGCGACCCCTACAACACAAACACCGACATGAAGACAACAACGATCACACCAGGGGAATACAGATGCCCAAACTGGATCACGGATTTACAGCAATTTAGACTAATGGCCTGATAGACTTCTGGACCAACAGTGTGCTGCGAGATATGTCTGCTTAGCGCTTTTCGCCGAACATACATCACTTTAACCTGCTTAGCTCCGAGCTCAGCTCTTAAGGCCATATAAATGGGTATCGGGTTACGCTTTACATCTCTAAGTAGACTGCTGTTTTTCGACGCATCGATTCGTCTCCCTTTACCCCCCCCCCCCCCCTTCTTCAACCAAGAACAAATAAACACAAACCAATTGATCTCGGTTCACCTTACGCGGGTAGTCTACCAGGGCACATTAACGGCAATAGTGTGTACGGCGCAAGCGCCAGATCCGTTTATCTGAAGTAGATATCAACGTACTTGCAGTTTGTAAGATTTCTCGTGGCACTTTTAATTTCTTTCTTTCTTTCTTCTTTTTAAAAAAAAGAGATTGTCCACAATCTCGACCATCTACGGAAAGCACTATGTCATAGTTTAGTAATTGTTTCCACTTGTTGGTTGATGTGTGAAGTAAGAAACATTTATACTTCCTTACAAGAAAGATGAAATAAAATCAAATAGAAAATAATGTAGCTCACTCCTACATGGTGCTTGAAAGTGACTATGTCACTCCCACGTCTACTAAATGTCGAAATGCACTTGATAAAGTTTCAAGTCTCATTCTGTTTGCTTGTTTGTTTGTTTGTTTGTTTGTTTTTTGCATGTTTAATTACATGAACATGATGCCTAAAATGCTCACTCTCCCAGTAATACTTTTCTTTTAGATTTGTATTATGTATTGAGGCACTCTATTGATGCACTTAAATGACACGAAATGGTCTGAGCGAGAAAAAAAATGGAATGAAACCTCCATTTTCATGCACGGCTGGCTATCGATACGTAGAAAAAAAAAATGTCCACTTTTTCCCCCTTCTCCTTCTTCTTCTCCAGTGGCGCTGAGCTCGACATTTTCATGTCCGCCTGGTGCCAAGGGAGCAGAAGACGGAAAGTAATGCCGATAAGAATTAGAGTGAGTAAGTGATGAAGGGAACGACAGCCCGAATAATACAATCATAGACAGAACGAGAGAGTCATATTTTCAACAAAAAATAAAAAATAAAAGAAGAAGGCGGACGAGGGGGAAAAAATATATGTGCCAGAATTGGATTTGGAGCCTGCAATATGTGACAAAATAGTTTGCGGGAATACCTGCAGGCGGTCTATTTCATTCTTCTCCATCTTCGTCTTTTTCTTTTAACTGAGTGACGATGGCGTGTGATCGCGTTTGGATACCGCTACGATTACTTGTCTAGAAGCATTTTCACGTCAGGTTTTTCTCGCTATTGAAGTTCCCTCTCCCTTAAAACATCATTACACTGGTGCGTACTCTTAACCATTCACAGATGCTATCATGGCTACACACAAAAAGCCTTGGCACACTGATTTGATGGACATGTGGCATAAATTCAATTTGATTAGCATGCCATAGCAGTTTCCACGCAATCAAAGACTATAAGAGTATAAAGTGTCAGTCAAAAGGCAATGTAAGACTAGTGCAAACAGGCATAGGTCAGATGCCGTCTGAATTCACACACAAAAAAAGGTCTCGCGGCGTGAGACTAAATGGCTTTGAACATCGGTTGTTTGATTGTGAAGATGGAGCAAAGATTTAAACCAAGCTTTCTCGCGCCTTTTCGTCGTATGACTAGAAGAAAGAGAAAAAATGGTCTAGGCACTACGCTTTCGTCTACTCAAATCTCCAAGATTTTCGCCAACCTTGGATAGACGCATGGGCGCGGAATTAAACGCAAGAGTGACACATGATGCATAGGAAATGCATAGCCAACGCTGACGAGAATGACTTAGGTTCGGGGCGCGCCACTTTCCCTCGCGGCTCTCCGCGCGCTTGAATGCGAACGCGACCCTGCCGAAGAAAAGACCGAGCGTAATCCCCGTGAGTGTTTCAAAAGATAACATCACCACCGGAACAATTACGGCATCCATCACCTCGCTGCAATTCAATTAAGACTCGGTACACCCCGAGGACGGGCACGGGGAGGAGAAGGAGATGCGTCTACCCGGAGATACTTCATTCATGATGGGTGCACGGACTGTCATCAAGGAATACACGCGTCACTGAGATGAGCAACAATCATATTCCTATACTACGCCACGGCGTAACCACCGACTGAGGGCCACGAGATAGAGTGACGTCTCAAAGTCGTGTGCCATACCACTACCTCGGTTATCGTGCATAAAACATGCAATCCCAAGCGACTGTCAAGAATAGAGAGTGAGTGATGATGAACTGACCTGACCTAGCTCCACTCGACAGCGAGGAAAAAAAAAGAGAGAATACAGTCCTGTCTGATTTTGATGAGCGACTCGGACATAGGTCAAAATCCCCACGACTTTCATAACTGGATATGAAATATGTTCATGCGGGAAGTCATCCATCTAGTCACCTAACCCTAAGAAAATGAAAGGCAACATAGCTAGCAAGTATGAAAAAAAGAAGATCCCTATATTCTCTCGTCTTTTTGTATGTGTTTGTGTTTTTTTTCCCTATTGGGATTCCAGGGAATCACATTATCAGGCCTAGAAATGACATCAAGACAGACATGATGAATTCGAGCGTGGTGAAGACATGCCAAGCAAATTTCGCTCACTTCGATCAATCATTTTGTTTCGGAGAATTGTGACATGGGGATTTGGGTATCAGTATTTCCCTCCAGGGGCGCAAATCACACGTAGAAGTGTTTACAGAATAACGCCTTCCTCTAGGTGAACACCATGTTCATATGGAACGGCAACGACTGCAAAACACGCCCTTTGATCGATACTTTCATCTGCGCTTCGCGAACGATTTCAGTAAAATCGATATGTGGTCTCATTCCGCTACGTGGAATTTTCTGCATTCCTTACTTCGCATCAAACCCATTTTCTTCTCTTTTTCCCTCACCATCTCTCAAAAACACATGATGGATTCAAACATCACTACATACTTAATCCCTATGGCCCGAATTCACGAAGGTGGTACAAATGAAACCATGGTTTAAACCATGGACAAAAACCATGGAGCGCCAAGTGACGCATGGAATATTTCATTACGAAATCAGTCATTTCGTCGATGGAATGATTATTTTGTAACGAAATGACAACATTTTGTAACTAAATGAGCATTTCGTTAACGAAACGGTCATTTTTGTCGACGAAATGACCAATAATTTCGTAACGAAACATTCCGTGCGACATTTGGCGCTCCATGGTTTTTGTCCATGGTTTAAACCATGGTTTCATTTGTACCACCTTCGTGAATTCGGGCCTGCGTGTGCATTGTGGACTCTATGCTTTGTCGGTCTTGTATAGGGTGCAACTATGTAATACCTTTCAACGAGTCAGTTTCCTAGTACACAACCATGTAACCGATGTTGAAAGAACGCGATCAACTAGGCACGAGTGGTTCATGGGGGAGGAGGACAACAGTAGTGTTTCCTACAGAAGAAGTGGGCAATGGTGAAAATTATTGTTATCGTTTAGACAGAAACGTGTATGAAGTTTCTGGGGTTTCTTGGGTTGAATTTACTGGCTACCACAAACTTTTTTTTTTCATCTCATGTAATTGTTTGCTCAAATAGCACGTACTGGAGAGTGATTGCAGAGTTACTTTAATACACTTACCATAAATCACTTCGGTATGAGCGAGGAAACTACATTCCTTGTTTGGCTTAGGTCTTCCGAAGAATTATGTACAACATTAAATACGTGAAACTGAAAGACGCTGGAGCTGCACACTGTCGTTGTCTAAGCCGAATGGTATCATCCATGCATTTACACGAATAGTTTGCTGGCAAGGTCGTTTCAGCACTTCTATGGTTCATAACTCGGTTGCGCAGAATTCGATTTGCATTTCAATTAAAGAATGGTGTGGACCGTGTGTGTCGGTTGCTCAGTTATAGGTACTATCAAGCCAAATGAAGTGTTGAATGTCGAAACTTAAGAAAATACGAGAGAGACGGCAGCTCGTTTGCTTCTTGTATCTGGGTTACACGACCTTGAGACAGCGGTTTTAGGTGAGGTTCAAGGGGGAAAGCATCACGCTCCTTCCTTATTCTGTTCCTTGTTAACTACACAAAAAAGCGTTACTTCACTTGAAATCACTCCCTCTCTCCCTCTCTCTCCCTCTCTTTATACTGTACCACGAATCACCAGGACGCAGGTGCAATTAATGACAAGTTCAGTGCTTAAGAATTTCAGTGGATTTTTTTTTTCTCTCTTTCCTTACAGCCATGCACACACGCTTAAATCATTAATACCTTTGGAGAGCCCATTACGTTCTTAGCAGGAATTACTTCACCGACACAGGTTACCGACTATCTCGTCTTCGCGCCAGACCACTCTGTTGTTCCCACTTGAAACTGCGCCGACATTAAAATGGGCACATTAGAATCTAAGGGTATCACCGGACTATTTGAAGAGACATTGATAATGCAAAAGTGTAGCTCGAAGGCATCAGTGTCGGTTTCGTCTTACTTTGATGCGAGCGACTCGGAACGCGACGTCTTGTTTGTCGTGACGAGCCGGTAATCAAATGGAAACTCGCCCGCTCCCCAGCGCTCCCGTGGCTGTCGAAAACACACACAGGAGGAATCTATTCAATAAAGTTTACGAGCCATCACACATACGAGTCGCAAAGTATTATATATACATCAAAATGCAACGCGATTTTGTCGATATCGACCCTCAGTAGCCGTGTGTGGTTTGTGTGTGTGTGTGTTGGGCAGGCGAGAAATGAGAGAACGCCGTAGTTCTCGGTGACTCTCAATTTCCGAACAATGGTCTCCACCGCTCAAAACAATCCATCCGCGTCAATTTCTATCACATAGATATTATATATAAGATCAGCCAACTTGGGGAACGGAGGTGGGAAGGGATATTTTAAAAGAACCAGTCCCAGCAAACAAAATGCCTGTTTAATTAGTTCGTCTCAACTAAACTACACCCTTTCAGGACCAACACTTTTCTAGGGAAATTCCTGACCACTTAAAGTTAGTCTGAAAAGAATGAGTAAAATTTTACATGAACAACGATGAAAACTGGATCAAAATCTGAGGAAAATGAGGAAGTGAAGAAATCTGAAAGATTCGCTAATTTTTGCCAAAACTATTTTTGCACAGTTGATATGAGTATGCAAATGAGCGCGATGATGATGTCACTGCATATGGCATATGGCGAGTTGTGAGGCAATGACATCAACTCATTGCGCATCCATATTGACTGTCCATAAAAATCAGCGAAAATTCACAATTTCATAACTTTCATCATCTTTATTCGATAATTCTCTAATTTCTACTGTTCTGCTTGTAAAATTTTACTCCTGCTTTTTAAATATAACTTGTAATGTTTCAGAAATTCCCCTTTGATAATATTCGGTGTACAAACAGCTAGCTGAAGGTACTTATCAAAGTCAAAACCGTCTACAAATTAGCATTGTATTGTCCCTACGCGCACTTGATTTAATTTTCGTTCTCTTCTTCAATGAGACGAGCAAACAACGAAATGACGCGAGAGAACCTTAGTCCCTCATAACAAGATTTTATGACTCAAATTGCAAACACAGAAAGATGAATTAGCACCAATTTGCTTCCTTTTTGTTTCCGCTCAATTCCTCTTTCGGTCGTATTAACAAACTGCGGAAAGAATTATTTTTGCCTCTTCCGCGTAGACAATTGGTGATTCTGGGATGCAGCATGCTTTTTATTTTCAGAATGACTTGGTTGAAAATGGAAGGCAGCAGGCGAAAAAAAAAATATGAAGGAAAAGGGGGAAAATGTTGACGCTCGAGAGACTATTTACAATTCGTCGACTGAGTGCCAGTCAGTAGAGCAGTAGTGCGGTTAACGGAGGGGAAGAAATTGACACTTAGTGTGGCAGAAAAGAGGAAAGGTTGGGCCATGACAACCTTGCAAGAGATGCAATGCGGAATAATGGTGATTCAGAACGGATAAGGCACTCGTGTAGTGCTCCTCGGAGAAAAAGGGGCATTCGTTATGCCACCGCGAGAGGTTTCACACTTGCAGCAATGAACTCGCCTGTAATCACGTTTCTGACCGAGTGTTTAGACACAAAACTTACCTTCTAAACTGCAAACGGCATTCCGTTAATTTTGCGTTAAAAAAAAAAAACAACAACAACCCTCCAACATCCTCTCTCTCAAACTCTTTTTTTTTTTCAAAGTACAACAGTATGTCCGTATATATATATATATATGCACTCATACTGGCGTAAGTGAATACAAAATCAAGCTCCACATCACTTCCCCAATCAGGTTTTACATGCTATACCATTAGTCACACAACAATGCGCGTCCAACTTCCAGCAAAACCTGACTGGAATTCACATGAGAACCACAATATTGAAAATTCACACTTTAACAATACATGCATACACACAGGCGTATTCGAATAGCGTGACGTGTTAATGAACGTGTTCACAAACGAGTTCTGTGCAAGTGTGGAACCTTCTGAATCATATTACGTATAGTGATATGGACATGACTTAATCAAGGCCATAATGGTATCACTTTCACTCTGGAGCCTCTTCCAACAAGTCATGATACTGTTTGACCTATACATTTATAACCGTAGCATCAGGAAGAGAGGAGAAAGCAGAATTTTCGCTTTGTGGTGCGAAGTAGCCACAGGGTGTGTATGACTGACTGATCATGTTTTGCCTGCACACGAATCGATCTGCGGGTTCAAAAGGTAAAAACCGCTCATTGTGTTTTTACCTCTAACATGAAATTAATGATGTGCATCTCATTCAGATCTGTTTTCTTGAATGTCTCATCTCCTATTTTTAATAGAATTCACACACACACACACACACACACACACACATACACACACACCTGTGGGGATGTTTAAGCCTCTCGGTACCACGGCCGCAAAATCCTGTTGCTATCATACGCGATACTCTTGTCTTTGGGCATAACAGGGTTATACTTGGCATCAGCTCACCGTCCATTGCCACATGTTTTACCATTGACCGTATAACAAAGTCAATAGCTTGGGCCATCCTGTAATTTCTGAGTTTATGTCCTCCTTTTACCCGTATATTCACTAAACTTGACTCGATGATAGCCATTACTCTTGAAATAGCCACCAAACGGAAAGCACTCCAGGATACTTAAGGGTCTCAAAGATAATGGCTAGGCCGGGCTTAATGGCCTTTCATAATCTCTGCATGGTTTTGACTTCCGAACGCAAGAAAATTGGGCGCAAATATCAGCTATTTCCCCCGCTTTTGTGTCTGTCGACGTCGAGTTAATGTTCGATTTGGCATTTTATATCGGAAGGTATTGCCTTTCCTAGAATTTATACAATTAGGTGTATGCTGTTGGGAGGAATCCGATGAATCCGGGGTCTATGTACATCATGCATCAAATCTATGGGGTGTCATCATACACAGCGTTGAGGCAATAGAATATAGAGGGCATGGATGGGAACAAAATGACCTTTAACACAGACCAAAGCTTTTGGACACTTCATACAGATGAAGCAAGGGTAATTTCACTAGCTACTTCTTCGTCGCCAATAACAAACAGACGGACAGACTAAAAAAACTAACAAACAATTAAAAAATGACAGCGGCAGTGTCGAAATTCATCATGAAATCTCGGATTACAGTTCCAATCAACTGTTCTCTGTCTGATCAATGAATTATTGTGGCCTTGGTGTTCAGATCTGGATATAATACGGCAAACTCGAAATGTTTGAAAAAAAGAAGTTTTTGTGTGTTTGGGTTTTTTTTTTCTGTTTAAGGCCTACGTTGAATTGTGACGTCACTTGTAGTATCTTTTTGCCTTCCTTGCTCAATAATATAGGAAAACAACTGATAGGATTACAAGTGAACTGGGTGATGAGAAGTGATTGTCGCTGTTAATTTCTTTTACTGCTTTCGGTTCTTCAGGTATTTTGCATCCTCCAGCCCCGAAAGGGTCAACTCTTTAAGCCGACACTGACTTTACGACCATCATGACATAAATGTGGTCAAGTGGTTTTCTTTTTCTTCTTATTTTTTGCTTCAGTATGATTTTGTGTATTGTGATGTTTTTGTATTACGTGATGTAACTGTTTTTTTAAGATGCACGGACTTGTGGAAGAACAGCCTGTGGCCGTGTTGAAATAAAATGAATGAAGGAATGAAGGAATGCTAAACTACTGTTTGCATATCAATACGCCATCAATTGGAACCTACATTACATCAGTTGTGTTTGACGGTTGATCACACTCTCCCAGCCAGCTTAAAAAAAAGAGGTGCAAGACATGATGGCTGCTAATCTATGGTAATCGCAATTTTATACTGTCCACGTACGAACGGTAAGCCAGTGCGGAATTAGTTCATCTGCACAGTGGTACTAATGACCTTTCCGTTTTCTCAGTTGGTTCGGAACTTCACTCGTTTTCAAAGCAACGTACATAATATATACAAAAGTTCGCCCGACATGGAAATGTATGAATTTCATCTTCAAACAAAAAATGAACTTGCGTAGACCAGATGACCAGAACGGTCCTCCATAAACACTTTGGGAAGCATCCATTTCATCGTTTTAATGTAGTTATTATCATTATCATTATTATCATTGTTGTTGTTATTATTATTATCATTATTATTATTATTATTATTGTTGTTGTTGTTGTTGTTGCTGCTGCTGCTGTTGTTGTTGTTGTTGTTGTTGTTGTTGTTGTTGCTGTTGCTGCTGCTGCTGCTGCTGCTACTGCTGCTGCTGCTGTTATTGTTATTGCCCAATACCAGGCTTGCTGTTGGGTAGAAGTACTCGCAAGTACCATTTATAAGGATTCATAGATGCTTACCTCAGTGAATTTAAAACTAACATGCCTGGAGGTACAATGACCTTTTTCTGCTCATGCGCAAAGTGAAACTCCGATCTGCCATATAAACAAAGATCATGGTACACTGTACTTCGACCTACAAAAAAAAAAAGAATAAAAATAAAAATGAATCAATAGCAAGCACACCGGCAAAATGTCATCCCGAATGATTGATATCCCGAGAAGATAATGCATCATCATACAGTAAGTTTCCTCTGAATCCGTGTGCGAGTCATATCGGTTGGTTCGCTACTTCCGAATCCGCTCCGTACTCACGTTCCCCGAAAGAAATGGCGCAAGAGGAAATGCTGGTTGTGAGCATGAGTATACAATTCTGAATTTCATTAACCATCAAATGTCATACGGTTGATTTGTAGCCACATAAAAGGCAATCCCGTCGATTAAAAGAACATCAATTAGGAGCATGTCCAACACAATGATGTATTAACCTCAGAATTACTGTTTAATATCACTGATGTTCGGGATACCTGTACTACCGCTTCCGAAAATGGGAACATAAATTTAGATAATTACACCGCTTCGACATGAAAATGCCGACGTAAGATAATTTTGTAGGACCTTGAATGGGTTTCTGGCAGTGTAACGACCCATTTAATGCAATTATATCTCACTCGCCATAATTGATATTTTCATAATCTTAGCAAGTAGTTAAGTTCTTAATGCTGCATATATAGCGACGCAATTCATTTAAGTTGGTGACGCATTTCCCCGTTTATTCGTTGTTGTTTCTTCAGTTTCGTTGAAGAGATATTGATAGGCAAATGAGAATACAACAAAACGTTCGCAATTAGGGGAGAGAGAGAACAAGAAATATTAGTTTACATAAATAGGAGGAAGAGAGGGGAGAGAGAGAGAGAACTTCGTAAACTTTGACATCGCCTAGCCAAGAACGAAAGCACTGAACTAAAAAAAAAGGGGGGGGGGAATTCACTCGTCCGTGACAACATGAGCATCGTTTCATTCATTAGGACGCACACGTTCATCAGTTGGGAGTGGTATATAGCATTGGAGGACAAACAGCCATTCGTTTCAATCCAGGCAAAAGTGACGCTTCCTTTGAACTGACCCACACGCACGCGGCCCTGCCGAGGTTGCCTGACACAACACGGATTGCTCTTCATATTGCCACCTATTCATTCATATCAGCATGATGCCAATCGCTGGAGCCATGTCAATTGCGGGCGCTCGGTTCCCGGGAAAGAAAAACCTTCAATGATCAGCATGACTGAAAGCAAGTCCACACAACATACAACGTTCACAAGGCAACGATGAAATTAAAATCGCCAGAAACAGGCCTACTGTTAAGACATTGCTTTGCGAGTGCTTTGCGTTCCCATTACCTCTTTCCCTAATCAACTTGATGCAATTTTGTAAATAAGGTAAGCAGAAGCTAAGATGTTAAAGAGGTGGGACTTAAAAGAAAAGTCTGCCAGGTGGAACTGAGTACATTGCAAGGTGAAAGGTACTTCTAGCTACACGCAACTCAATGGATGTAATCGTTTTTCAGTTTTTTGCAAGGGAAGCAGGTCAGAGAATCAATTACAAATGAAAGGCACTAAAAAACGGAGAGAAAACTGCTTGTCGATCGCTTCTACATGGCAACGTCACTTTTCTCTCATAGTCTATTTGTTTCTAGTGGGGCTGATGAGGAGTAAATTGTCATTTACATCCCCTGTGTGCGGGCTGAGCACAGTGGTAGTAAAGAGGCAAATAAAGGTCGTAATCCGCATCCATTGAACGCCTAATTTCTACACAGGAACGTCGGACACCCAATTCACCTCGGCTATTTACACGGTGGGGAATGTGATTGCGAGGCAATTGGCGACATCCGGGTGCTCATTCACCATCCATCTCCCTATGCAACCGAGTTTTCTCCCCAACTTATCGTCCAATTAGGCAGAGACTGAGTGACATCCCCGAACCTTGCCTCCTACCAGGGACCAAAGGCCACCCGAGGAGTAATTACGACTAGTGCCTTCTCAACTCCCATTATTGCATGCTTTAAGGAAACCGGTCCTAACCGGGTTCACCGCAATGCCATAATTCATTGCTCCGAACCCGCATCTGATATATCTCTCCTATAATCTCCAAGGCATACAAAGCCAAAGGGGTCGAGCTTCATCTCAAAGGCACTCTCATCAATAAGACATTCCTTTTCCCACCGTGACGGCTCGTCTGGAAGCCACGTGCAAAGTCTTGTTGAGGGACGTCATCTCTGGGACGAGGAGAAGAACCCGGTTGATCTATGAAGTCATGTCAGTCGGCGGCATACCCTGCCGTCATTTACCAGTGCGGAAGGGCAAACCAGCTCGAAGAGAGACTCCTCCCGAATCCTGCGGGGAGGCTGCTCGTTGACATGTCGCATAGATCAAATTAATTTCTCTCCCATCAGAGACTCAAAATGTCGGCCGATCTCAATGACAAGAAGTCTCTGTTTCAGGAGCGACACAAGGACACACAGACACGTCTCTCGCATCGCTTCACAGAGACTTCTCTGCTCCCGAAACTAGATGTGCACCCTTTGCTTGCATAAGAAATGAAAGCATTGACTTGAACACGCACGCCAACGGTTAACTAGTTTATGAAGGACGCTTCACTCCGATGCAGTGGTGGAAGTCGAGGATTCCAATGATATTTCATGAAACACATCCGCTCAGCGTAAGATAGGAGGCACAGAGGCTCTTTGGGAGGAATTCCCATGTGGTCTCTCCATGCACCATGTAGGAATTTTTAGTTGGATTAGGATTTGGGGTTCGGGAGGTGAACGTTCCAAACCTGCATTTCGGACAAAAAGGGAAGACGAAACATGAGTAGGTAAACGGATGAAAAAAGCAACAACAAGAAAAGCCACGAAGATTTTCTCCTCGACTTTACACGCACCCTGTCTGTCACTGCACTTTTTCGATCCAATTTCTTTTTCCAAGCTCATAGTCACCCGATTCCCTTCTTTGTCACTGACGATAACATCCCTCGTGTGCATGTTTGTGTGTGTATGTGTGTGTTTTTATGTGTCTGTGTCTGTGTGTGTGTTTGTGTCTGTGTGCGTTAGATGAATACACAAAGACTGTAAGAGGTGTGCATTATCTTTGCATAAGGTAATGTATTTTCTGGGGTTTTTTATTGTTTGTTTAAATCATTTCGGTCACACATCGCTTGCCATTTTTATTTTCATCTTCGAATTAGTAATGGAATCAATAAGCATTCCTCTAATAGCATGTTATAGGCTATATCTTTTTTTTTTTTTCATGAAAACACAATAAAACAGATGTGTGTCCTGCTCATGAATTCTGATTAACTTGCTTAGTACGCGTTGCAAACCGTGACGAGTAACTGTGTACGAGCAGACAGCTAGACAGCATTAAAAGAAAAAAACGCCAGTGATTAAAAGCTACTATTTATACCAGTGGGAACTACTAGAACAAATACATCATGACGACAATTTAGATTGTCATAAAACAGTTCTTTATTCATTGAAAAAAAAGAGCAACTATGAACCCAGTTCTAATAGGCCCTACCGGTGAAAGCAAAACAAAATATTAGAGAAAAAACAACACATGTCGATGACAGTGGTGATCATCATGTTTCAATTATAGCGTTTACTGAAATGAAAAACATTACATGAGAACTCATTTCGCACTAACACTGTCACAGAAAGCCAGTCAGGCACACACACGCGCAGGCACATTTTGTTTTTGGTTTTTTTTTTTTGATAATGCAAACACACACACAAGTACACACACACACACACAAGTACGCACACACACAAACTCACACGCACACGCACACACACAAACACACACACAGTGCTGAAGGGTACGTTGCAGGAACGACTCGCCTCGACTTTAGCCGCCATTTCTGCGAACCGAGGCAATGACCTTCCACCTCGCCAGGTGGCAGACGACCATGCCAAATTACACACCTCCCAGTTCCCGCCAAGGGGTCAGACAGTTAACTACAGGAATACATCATTTTCTTCTTCTTCTTAGACGTCACATGGAGTCTTTTTTATCTCTTTTCTCCACGTGATGATATGAGAAAACAGACACATGAATGTTAAGATACAAGGGCGCCAGGTGTTTCGATGGGGTCTCGAAATGGCAAAACAACACGAGGCTCGTTCTCATAGATAAGAACCTCTTCACACGCCGAGGCATGATCAACTTTATACCCTTTGGCAGAGAGGTGTGCACTCTATCCTTGCCGCCTGACGAGTCAACGTAAATAATTCTCGAGGATGACAAAGCCTGATCTCGCGGACACATCACCGGCAGAGAGCAAAGTATGAGGATTACGAGGAGTGCACATTAACGACACTCTCGCAACCATTTCGCGAGAAAACACATGTGGTAAACACATTCTATAATCGTTATGGAAAGTAGTATAAATGCCAACGTCCATATAACAATAATAGCGGTACAACAAATGAGACGACATAAAACTATTCATTGGCAATGAGTTGTTATCTAGTCCATATTTCTATAATTCTGTCTCGCGAAAGACGCAGCACTACGTCGGAAGCACATATCTCCAAAATTAATCAACCCTTTTCACGCAGGACAAGGAATGCTGGAAACTGATCAGAAGTTGGTTAAACGATCTCTTGGCAGTTCTCTCTGCTGAAAATCAATCAGGCATTTTCCTGCATTTATATGCACCTGCTATGTTCAACGTATCACGCATAGCGAACTTACGGCAGTACATCATCACATTTGTCTTAACGTGCCATAAACTGGGCCTGTTGGGGGAAAAAACACCAAACACAACAACAGCCGGAGACGTCCTCGCTATAGGTCACAGTTAGCAGCTCCAGTAAAGTGAGATGCCCAAATGCCACACAAGGAAACATTCTTTAGCACATTGTGTGTGTGTGTGTGTGTGTGTGAGTGTGTGTGTGTGTGTGTGTGCGCGCGCGCGTGTGTGTGACTGTTCCTTTGTGTATCTAAATAAAGCTCTCAGACCAATCAAGTAAGTGGCGGATTATAGAGGCAATCACGGAAAATCCTGCTCGACAGCCAAACGTGGTGGCAATTTGGTGATGGGTGGGTGGTTTCCGGATCTTTTTTCGTCATGGTTATCACCGTTTAACAAAACGCCCGCAGACACCTTCTGGCTAAGATGCATGTCACTCATCTCAATCAAAATAACGCCACAAAAGGGAAAATGTAAATGTCTCCTGGATTATGTGGCCTGTCTAAAACAAACATCTCAAGGGAAGTAATCGCTACATCCGATGTACTTTTGAAGGGCTTGCTGCTTAACTCGTATCAGCCGTCTTAAGGGGAAAAAAAAGGAAAAATATCTCAAACCAAACCATACTACAGCAGAGAAGGCAAAGAAACCGAAGGGTGTAAAAGCCATCATAAATACCCATCCAGTCAAAATTTCGCGAGTGTTTTGACTACAAGAAAACGTAATGTACGGGACTACATAGGATTAGCAAGACTACTGTGATGTCGCCACAAATGTTGTTGTTTTTGTCCACGGGCAGTGTAATCTTCCACCATCACAAAAAAAAATGATCGCACCAATAACAAACCGACAAGAGAGACTTCAACGCCGTTATGTGATTGTGAGATTTGGAAGGTGTATAGATAGGGACCATTTCTATCAATTTCTATTTGCTGTTGTTTGTTTGGAGCACATTTCGATTCGCCATGAATTAGCCACGGAACGTTCACATCTTACGAAGACGCACAAAGGGATAGCGTTGGAGTTCTTCACTCGCTTTGTACAAGTACTGTAAAACCACGTCTCCACAAATCAGTTGTGATGACAGCTCCATTTACAAGGCTGTGGGCGAGGCCTTATGAGCAGTCTGCATTGTGTCATAAGATGATCGATGACCCAGAATGAGTATATTTTATACATTTATGAATACATACATATATGTATGCATATGCAGACTATATCATTAAAAGAAAAAAAAAAGAATTGCACGTTCTATCTTGGAGATAAGTTGGCTAATTAAATTGATTAATCAAGAAATTTGTAGCCTCCGGACATGCTTTTATCCCGTTTGTTCGAGTTGCTAGCACACTGCTTCCTGCCAAATTGGGCTTACTTCACTCGCCACATATCGTGGAGGCTGCCCGTTCGTTGATGGCAGGTGGTTTCTCTTAGAGGGCATTACTCCATCCAAGGCTTTTTTGTCTCCAAGAAAACCTGAATGATTGCATTATTTCTTAAGCGTGCTGTGACGAGGGTTGATGCGCGCCTGGACTGCTGGAGGGAAGGTATTTTGACCATACAGGACACCTGTATATTTTATATCAGCGAAATGATTGTTGAGGAGGGGGGGGGGGGGCACTTGGGCGCTGTTTGCGTGTGTTTGTGTTTGTGTGTGTGTGTTTTTTTTTGGGGGGGACATGGAAAATATGAATATACATGTTAAGATAACTTGTTCAACATTATATTGGCTCGCAAGTGGACAACCCTATGGGGAGGTAAAAGCAACTTCGCTATACTTGAGTGCTGTTGTAGACCAGACGTATCTGATGGCATTTATATTTCCCTTCTGGGAAGGAGGAGGAGGGGAGAACAAAAAATAAATCGAGATGGGAGAAAATGGAGGAGTTATTATGCGTTTGTAGGATGGCTAGAAGTGATTGCATGTCAAGGTCTGACGCAAACTCTACGACACGGTGTCAAGAAAGATACCATCCGCGATACACTCTCGAGAATTCCCTAAGATGTACATTCAATTCCCGAACGTCATTTTGAGCGCTGTCGGAGTAATCGAAATCAACCACACACTCCATCCTCCCGTATGAATTTCCCTCGTTCGGCGTGCCATATAGAGAGCGATGATAGGGCTGTAAGTGCACTGTTTTCGTGCAACACTCATCAAAATAAAGTGGGAGTTTCCATCAAACAGGAGTCATTTTTCTGAGCTATTCCAGCGACCACTGCATCTAAAGACGTTTGAGTCTGCACTGCGCCAAACTACAACATAAAAGACAAAGAGAGAGAGAGAGAGAGAGAGAGAGAGAGAGAAAGAGAGAAGGGGAAGGGGACAGAATGGAGCACAGAGAGAAAGAACGTCTTATAGCAAATCTCATCAACAAGGCATAGTGTTAAAATGACCCAAAATTTAGTACGCAAAAAGCTATAGAAAATCCATGCTCATACAATGTGTTGCTATTTTTGTTTGAGCATTTGACGTCCGACATTTCTTACCCCGTCTAATTTTGCTTAATTCCGGCTGGCCAACGGGATCGTGAGTATCTCGTATGGTTGTAATCAAACTTTGATAACGACCTCCAATTACATAATTAGTTCTTATGAAAGTTAGGATCACTTGGTCAACAATAATTGTACTTCACAAACGGTAATATCTTGTCATTAAAAACTTTTGTTCCCGTTCCGAATTGGTCACAGACCCACAAAATATAGTGCATCGAGCAAGCACCAAACATCTTACGGTAATAAGTTTTCAAACAGGGATATCTACTTCTTGCCACATGATGCTCATCCATTAGTCTACATATGGGACGAGCATGAGACCAGGTCAGTTGGAATCCGCCGGGGGGCAAATGGAGATGCATTGAGCTCAAGTCCAAATGGATGAATATGAGGCCATTTATCATCTTTCTTATAGGTCTTTGTATACGCTTTTTTTTCAGTAATATATTAATACCATCGTAAAAGCCATTAATTCCACTTGGGAAACGATTGCCCGACAATAATTGAGCTCGATTTGTCCACTTCATTTCACCTAGTTTTAATAACATCTTTTCGTCATCCTAGATTAAAGTGACCAATGTGCATGATTTTCACAATAAACAAAAATCCCGATTTCCGCACACCAAAACAACTGACATTCGTTCTGCGCATGCTCCTGCTGGCATGATTTTGACAAAACAAACAAACACACAAACAAACAAACAACGCCCTTCCACACACAACCGTACTGTCTCTTTAACAACCTGTAACTCATTAGGGGACAACATGTAATTGCATTGCCAAAATATATGGCTCATAAACTTTATGGGATGAGTGTGCGTGATGGGGGCGAGTGTATCATGAATTAGGATAACACACCTTCCCTTATATCATGCACTTGTATTTAATCATTTAGGACCACTCGCTTGAGGCAATCACGAGCGCGTTGTGCGACGATCAACATAGAACCTCTTGCTGATTATTAGTATGTGGTCTGAAGAACAATTCAATGGAAAAATGTAACATCGCAAATCGCAGCAATCTTTGTTGGGGGTGTTTCACAGAGGCTACGTCTGACTTAAAGTTTCACTTGGTTTATGGGTGGTCATTCATGTCCCTTTGTTTGGCCTGCTGTGCCTGGCACATGGTACCAGTTGTACTTCAAGGGGATTTTCCAATTTAATACGGGCAGTGACGGCCATCCATAGATTAGGTGCGAAATTTTAGTTGAATCTGAATTTGACAATAAATCTTTATGATATTAATACCCCCTGTTTTTTCTCTTTTTCTCAATGTAACGTTTCTCTATTCAAAAACAAGTAGGAGGGAAGATATTTCAGGTAGCCACATTCATTGCAGACGTTGGAAGACGAATAAACGGGGATGAACGGGATTGTGTGTGTGTGTGTGTGTGTGTGTGTGTGTGTGTGTGTGTGTGCGTGTGTCTGTGTGTGTCTACTAACTTCAGTCGCACTGCAGCCAAATCTGATATACCGGAATACAACCATATCAATCACAACAACAGGGAAAGATATCGTGAATTTTTACACACGACTCTAAAAGTGCACGCAGCAGAACTCTCCCTCCGTTCATTGTCATCGCTAATTCGAGTTCAATCCAACTGCGTTCAAACTCTCTCAGGCAAGCAAGACACTGTCGCTAGACGGAATTGAATACGGTGTCTCTTAACAAATTCAAAAAATTGTGTTACACTTGTAAATGAATGTGCACATCCTCGAATCATAAGGACGGCAATCTGGGGTCCCTAATTATTGTGCGAGATCAATTCCATCTCACTTATCGCATGCATGCGTTCACTGGGGGAAACACTTGCTCCCTTGCGCCTAACACGATCTATTAGTTAAAGGCCGGATCGTAACTTAATCAGAACGGGCCACGAATCACTTTAATGAAATCATTGCGGCGCAGTTGCTATAGACATTTACCACTTTCCCCCGTCCCGGCCAAGTGCGTGGCGCGGCGGTACAAAAACATCTGCGCCTGAAGGCTTCTTTTTTGTATGTGTTGTTACGACTCTCTCCCTCACTCCTCCTCCTCCTTCTCCTCCTCCTCCTCGTCTCTTTCGTCTCTCTCACCTTCTCTCCCTCCCTCTCTCATTCTCTCATCCTCCATCTCCCTCTCTCCCTCCTTCCTCTCAATTTCTCTTTTTATTTATCACAGTGTCTTACTTAAGTTGGGTCCGTTCAGCATTTGATACTTCAGCTTCTTCGTTGAGGTGATGTATAACAGACCATCCGCCTTCACACTTGTAAGACGGGCGACTTCGATTAATTTATTATCACCCGACAGTCGCCAGAATGCATATTATGCCGAATACTGTTTTTTTTTTCCTTCTAAAAAGCGACTGAATGCTACGATCAATAGGCTAAACAATGCAGTATGCAACAGACACCTTTTCTTTTCTTTTTTCTAATTCAATATCAACTGGCGTAGATAAGGTATATAAAGTCCTTTGAGCTTCCCGGACCGGTAGATAACAAACACATGCAAACACACACAAACAAAATTAATTCACACACGCACTAAAACACACACACACACACACACACACACACACACACACACACACACACACACACAAAATAATACATTGCGTACAAATAATAGGCCGAATACACAATTGCACTAATTGCTTAAAAGGCGACTTGAAAAATCTCACATAACCTGATTTTGCAGGATATGCGAACACAAAGGAAAGAAAATTTCCCTGTATGATTTCTTGTCTAATGGTTTACAATCAACTACAAATTCTGACTGTGCACGGACAGATCTTTCCAGGGAGGATGAAACTAAACGGGGATAACTAGGTCAGGCTAGAGAGACATGAGCCTACAGCAGCGGCTGAACCAGACGATCTCTCGCCGTCAAGATGGCGCGCAAAGTTCCGCGCGCGTCTTCACGTCACAACAACTCGCCATGGATCCCGTCTGTTTCGTATAAAAATAGCAAGATAGCCATAATCACCATGTCGGTCACGTAAAACCGCCTTCCATTACTAGTACCATACCATGAATATGCCCAGTCTAGCCGTGGACAGCTTAAAGAAGACTCTGAACAACTAGTCGAGCTGCTCAATTCCGCAGAAACATTTCGAGAATTGTCTCGGAGTTTGAAAGTCTTCCCTGCTGCCTGATGGCAATTTCGGCGCAGAAAAAGAGGCAATGCATCTGACTGTATAAGAAGCAGTAGTTCTTAACTTTCTCCAAGCATTTTTCAACAACAAACAACATTCATCTTCAGTTTCAAGACGAACTGTCTACACGGGATGGGGAGGGGTCGCCTTTAATGGGATAATTTTCCAAAGTTTAGATTCAAATTAGTATTTTCACACAAACTTAGAGTCATCTGAAACCATGCATTCCAACTACGACGCAGCGGGTCTTCATTCTAATTAGAAATATTTTGATACATTTGCGTCGGTAATTTTCATGAAAAGAAAATGACAAACATCATTTCTAAAATCACTTTATTATCATTGTCAGACGTATTGTCATTTTGTTCATCGTTATTATCATAAACAGTGTTAATGTTTCGTTGATCATTATCATTGCAAAATAGTAGGGAGAACTCGTACTAGAAGTAGTAGTGGGTATACGGTACAGCCAAATTCTCATAATAATTTATATTACCATAGACGCGATAGCGACCAATCATGATTACGTACCAATAAACGCTATTCTCCTCATCACTTAGCATTACATTACTACGTGAATGTCAACGAGATCATGGGTGGAGTTTACCTTGAAACATTTCACAATAATAGAATAGAATGGTATATTCCCTTCCTCCCTATTCTCTGGCACACTATCATTGCATGCGTAAAGCACAGACAGAGCCCTGCAGCTTGGTGAAGAATATGGGATTGTATAACAGTAAATTTTCCCTTTCGTGGCTTCTTTGGTGCACGTGCGGTCGACGAAAATGTATACATATGTGAGCACAATTTATCACTATTCACTCTGGAATCTGAGACTGTCGAAAGCAATGAGAGAGAGAGAGGGGGGGGGGTAGAGAGAGCGAGAATAAGAAAGAAAGAATACAACCATCTTGAGACTGTGAAAAGAAGCTCATGTTGGGCTGACAACGCCACGTACTACGTATATATTATTATCTAAATGACAAGAAGTGCTTTGAGTATACGCTATACCCCTTTCGCTACGCACATTACGAGCGTGTATCCGCGGATCGCATGACCGTATATTAGGACATACGGGCAAGGAGGAGGAAAAAATATCATTTATTTATGTATTTAGACGTCTAACTTCGCGACATGTATCTCCTAGGGTAGCGTCATTTGGCATTGTTTAGACATATCGGCGTAAACGAAGTGCTGGGCTTACGACAGATGAGTTTGGCTCATTGGCAGACGGTAGGAAGACATCAATGCCCGACGACTCTGCGGTCGAATTAATGGGAGACAGGCAAATCTTTTACGCGGGAAAATATGAGGAGGGTGACGATAGGGAGAAGACGAATATTATCACAAGAGCATGTAACTTTAAACAGAGGGTGGAAAACGACAACCTCGCCAAAGCTATCCCAATCAAATATGCATGAAACCTGCACTGGAAACCACATTCTCCTTCACGTCTTTTTCCCCATCCTCATCCTGGCCTAATTCATACTAGGTCGTCATGGCAACGATGCGCCTGTATATGCGACCTGACTAATGAATTTTGTACATGTATTTGCCCGTTTACTTTGTTATTGCCTTTTACTTGGCAACTGATATATGAAAATTGAATGAAAATCTAAACCTGCGTATTCAAAGCAGCCTTCAAACTGGTGTAAAACGCAATTCAGACATTACACTTCCACGAAAACAAGATAGGAAGCTATGTAAACATGGCTACAATCAAGAAAGAAAAAATGCAATGTATATTTGCCTCACCCCCCCCCCCCCCCGAAATGTACATAATCTACAAATAAGTTATCGTTCGACAAATAAACTCTGAACCCCTATGTACAAATAATATGTGAAAAATATACGCATAAAAAAACGTACTTAATGATATTTTGTGTGGCTGTTTGTCGCCTGAATACACATGATTACCTATTTGATATTTGATCGTAAAGCTGAGCCAAATATTAGCTCACGGTCTTTTCTTCGTTCAACAGCGGCAACGATACTTTGAAGCAGTGCATGCGGGGAAAAAATTACATCTACAAAAGTATTATTCATGACAGGTATTCAATATGCTTCGCGACAATGGTGTGTTGGACGGGAAAGCCGACCGCTGGCTGACTTGCAGCTATTTTGTTGGGTAGTATAATGGTCCCTTTTTTCCGCTAGTTGAGCTGCAACAGAGAATCTTGGCAACGACAAGTGCGGCAGAGTATACCCCCTTTCAAATCACAACTCGCCTGACATCGAGATTGTATTCATTGCAACTGTTTACTTTTGAGAGCATAAAGCATTCTTTCACACACACACACACACACACATACACACAAACGCTTGTACATCGCATAGAAAGGAGGAAGGAGGGAAAGATGCCTATGTCACAATGAACAGTGTCTCGTCTCGTCTAAATGTCTATTATTTTTATAGCTCATAGTATGATGGTCCGGGTACAAAGATCACATCTTTATATGCGGTGGTGAGCGCACTTATTGCAACACAGTAAATCTCATGGCGGCTGAATTTTGGGAAATAAAATCAAGCTCAGAAGTGATAAGAGCGAAGGGATTCGGAGATAAACATCTTTCTCATTGATCTGGTAAAACCAAAAACTGAGCAATACATGGTCGATTTCACGGGATCGGCCTTACAATCTATCTCACAA
Source organism: Diadema setosum (assembly GCF_964275005.1). Lineage (NCBI taxonomy): Eukaryota > Metazoa > Echinodermata > Echinoidea > Diadematoida > Diadematidae > Diadema > Diadema setosum. The sequence continues at coordinate 29,875,230 of NC_092698.1, read as the reverse complement.
TTATTATCCTGATTACATGAGCTCAGTATGCACATTACACACGTCACAATCATAACACCGTAAATTACGCAGAACGCGCATGAATCAAGTACTAATCATTCGTAGAGGATCATTTACGTGCCTAATAGTTCGTGTCGCTGCTAGTATAAGCCCTACGTGATCGGGAGCTGAGAAGAGAGATATTATTCCACAAGCCACTGACTCTAACGAGGGGTCTACGACGGTACTCAGCATCACACATCTTCATTTATCCTATCGGCTGCTTCAGAGTCGACGTCGATGGTACGGGTAAAGGGTGAAGAGGTGACGAGATCGTTCAACACGGGAAGGGGGGGGGGGGAGTAGGTGTTAGTGGATTGTTTTACCTCACATGTTTTAGTCACTTCATAGTGTGATGTCATTTTGAAAGTGGTATGTTCTCAAGCGCGACACGTTGAGGTGTTCCTGCGCCCAATTTATTGCATGCTTGCGAACTTGGCGTCGACTGGAGCGTCGCCAACTCTGCATTCAGAAACACCCCATGGTTTGTTTCGCAACGATTAACATAATCGGACTAACGACACTGCAACAAGGTAGAAGCCGACCAAACGTATGTAATCCTAAGTGATGCCAAAAATAGAGACAACGCTGGGGTAGAGACTACATGCACAGAGATGAGGTGTTAAAAAAAAAATATGATGATGATAAGGTGTGGTAAAATACGAAAAAAAAAATAAACGTTAAGGTTTGTGAGATAAGGCGGTAGAGAGGGCTGAAGGTGAAACAAGCAGCAGTTACCGCTGTGAGCGTTCCTTCACCTGGAAAATTTCCCGAGTTTCAGAGGAGTCGAAAATCGAATTACATCTTATTTTCCTAAACGCTTTACAGTGCTTTACCTGACGTAATAGACTCACACTAGGGCTCCCCATCTGCACCGCTGCTCGGGCGCGAACAAGAGATGCAGTTCGCAAGCGGGGGATATACTCCTCGCCCAAATATTAACCTGGTGCACGTGGTGAATTGATTCAATCGCGTAAAGGCAGTCAGTCTACCCCCAAACCAATTTCTATAATATGCTACAACGAACTCTCTCTCTCGGATTTAGAGGTCAATGGTACGAGAAATATGATTCGTTTTCATCAGGTGCGTTGTTCAATCAATAACCCAAAACAAACAACGGAATGACTCCGGCACATTTCGCAGCAGAGGCATTAAAACGAATGAATTTGAACCACTGGTATAAAGATTGGAATATTTAGTTATACTATATCTCTCTGCACCGAGCTTCCACTGTAGATAGAAGCGGCTGATTCGGATTGAGCAAGTTCCGTCTGTTACGTCGATGACAATCGGGTAATAATTTACATTAAGTTTTACGATCAATCGCAACCCATTTCACCTATGGCTCCCCGATGACATATCGAAAGAGAGCAACATTTCCCTAGCGTAACTTAGCGGATGTGATAGGAACTATCTTGAGTTATTATCACTTGTTGAATTTCATAGATCTACATTGCACACGTCAGCACTAGACATGCTCGAATTCGTGGTCTCTTGGTCTGGTTACACTCCATCTATGCTACTAGAGTATAGAGGTGGTGGAAGGGTTACAGCTCGTTATTCCGAAGGTTCGTTATTCCGAAGGCTCTTTAGTCCGAAGATTCGTTATTCCGAATTTCATTTTCGGATTAACGAATCTTCGGAATAACGAACCTTCGGAATAACGCCACAAATGTTCGGATTAACGAACCCTTTTTCATTTTCGGATTAACGAACCTCTAGGTATAGAGAATTTGTGTGTTTCGGATTAACGAACCTTCGGAACAGCGAACCTTCGGAATAACGAACAGCACCCGGTGGGAGAGACGGTTGAGGGGAGGAGGAGGAGGGGGAGGAAGAGGGGGAGGGGGAAGAGGAGGAGGAGGAAGAAGAAGAGTTGGAGGAAAAGACGAATAAGAAGGAGGACAAAGAAAAGGAGGGGAGAAAATAATTATGTTGTGTCATATAGGCGGACAAAAGATGACAAAACTGAGACGTAATGCTCTACACTAAAAACTTTTTCGAGTTCTCCACCCCGACTGTTTTGGACATTAAGATTGTCCATCAGATGACATCTAATTTATTTCGTTTTCATCCATGGCCAGAATTCGCAGAACTCTCTGCCCTAGGGACAAGAAACTGAAGCTGGCGTCTCCTTATGGTTTTAGTTGATCCATCGCGGCATCACATTCCAGACCTTTGATATAACGTGCCAATCACTGCGCGAGTTTCATATCATGATTATCAATAGCGAGCTTTAGATCGCGACGCGAACGCTAAGATGACGCTTATGAGGACGAAGATGGTGTTGTGCATATGCGCGTGACAGCTGTTTCCATTGCTCAACCCAGGAGATTGCGCCGTCTAATAGCGTTCGTGTCGCAGATCCAAGCCTCGCTGGTGTCAGATATGTGAAACCGAAGGTTGGTAGCCCTGTTGTGTTATACAGTGCTCTAAGCTTTATTGCACTCAGTTACTCTCACACATACAGCAAGCATTGTATTTAAAACGAGTAACGCTTGCTGAGCATGCGCAGTGCTATCTTGCTCTGCAGTTCGAGCTAGAGGTCGGGCAGCCACGTATAAGTACACTTTTTCGTCATCCCCTTTTAGGATGGATGTTGCGGCTCAAGAATTGACTACAACAAGCTGGGAGCATCATCAAGGAGAAACATCGCAATAGCACGAATGATCGATACCATTCCATCCTTCATCTCCTGGCGAGGATAGACCCTTACGAGGGGACCGCGCTGTTTGTACTCAAGGTGGATCACCAAGGCCTGACCATAAATCACATCGTGCTCTCTAAGAGGGCGCCAAAAAGGTCACGCATCGTTGTCCTTACAAATCGCTCTACTTCCATTTTTGCGTCAATGGACATGGTTTTCTCGTGCATGGTCAATATGGTCAACCATTTGCAACTCTTCGATAAGGTTTCTTGAGTTCCGATAAAAATCATCCGTTGTGCGTCAACAAGTTTCCCTAAAGCTTAAAGGGAAGGAGAGAAAAAAAAAAACCCTAACACTTTTACAACTCGTAGAAATACTGACAAACTCATGATGGGTGTGAGTTCAAACGTATACACACACGTCATTGCTCCGCTCACGAAGTCTGCGCAGAAAGTGCAATTGCATGGCACTGGCTCCACAAAAATTCAACAAGAATAATTCAATCAATAAGGTTACGTTGCATTCGAAATGACTTAAATGTCAGTTTAACACGTTACAATTCTGATGCCGTGGCACGGAAAGGATCCTTAACACAACCGAGCGAAAACACACCCCAGGCATCGATGAGTGATTCGGGATGGGGGGGGGGGGGGTGAGGATGTGAAAAAAATAAAAAGAATTGCTCTTCCACCCGAGTAATCAAGACAGCGGATTATCCTGAACGTTTTACACCCTGTTAAATAAATGAGAAATTCGGGCGAGAAATTAGGCATGGAAATTCACCTCTGAACGAGCAATTCATGCAAGTGCATGTAGCGTGTGACACACACTCGCTGCGAAACACTGCAGCATGTAACACACAATCAGACATTATGAATCCTACGTGCAGTCAACGATAAACCTTCGGGAACCGAAGAGAGCCATGAAAAAAAAAAGAAGCAGAACAGAAAAAAAAAGACATCACATAAAACGTTATAGGAGAGCGCTACCACTCAATCAACTAGATATTGTGCATTACTTGTCAGCCAAGGGTGTAATTAGATCAATTAATCGATTGAGTCTGTACATGACGAGCGCATGTGTGGTGAACGGACGGTACATGGGACGCGAGCATGGTAAATTGCAGGGTTGATTAAATGAAGGTGCCGGAATAGCCTACTGATCGGGGGAAGATATAAAAACATTCATGGACACGCCAGCAGGTCGCACCATAAACGAAACACGCGCGATGTATGTGGAATTACTCATCCGCCCGATTTGAGACTAAAATCAACACCTCCTATTGTCTCTCCTGCAGATTCCTTACCTGTGTTTCTCAAGCAAGGACAAAATGAAACCAGACGATTTATGGTTTAAGGGGCATCACTGCTCAAATGGCGCCAAAGTAATGTTGACAGGCGTATGATATGCCGCAAAACTACAAGGGGGGGGGGAGAGAAACGTGATCATTACGTACATGAGACAGCAATGCGCTGACACACGAGTACTGTAACATCTGATACATCATAAATACACATACACACAAAGACACACATACACATAGGATGAAGCACATAAAAAAAAAAAACGATTTTGTACACCCTATCCCAAATAACATACACACATACATATCCACACGCACACACAAAATGAGTTGGTCAGCGTTGCTCTCTTAAACCATCTCAAAACCGCCATCTGAAAAATACCATTTCGATTGTCTACCACTTTCCTACGAAAGTTCATAAGTTTGTCTCAACGAGAGAGCGATGAGCAGCCAACGGCGTGCAGATTAGTAAACATGTCTAAAAACATGTGTAGAACTTGTAGATTTTTTTTTTCAAAAAAGCTCCTCAATACCTCTTCAGTCTCAGCTTGCAGACAACAGGAATTTTTTTTCATCAACTTTCTTTTTTTTTTCCTTCTCCACAATACTAAGACCATTCTAAAATTGATTCAAGAGACTACACTGATCACTCATAGACAGAGATAAAGAACGAGAGAGAGAAAGGGGGATCTAAATATCCTTATTTTGCAGCTGTCAGGGTGCCCGTGTTTGGTCATTTTCTCATAACGTTAAGTTGATCATCTCTCACCATCTTCCCAAACAAATCAAGTCTATCGTAGAAGTCGAATATTTACAGCCGTCGAGTTTGCTTCACCTCCCCCCCCCCTCCTTGTTCTTCACGTTCCTTGGCTTGGCAAGAACAGTAGAGATGATATTCTTCCACATCTGGCCCTATATAAGTTCAAGGATGGGAAAAAGGCAAATTCGATTCAGAATTAGATTATTTCTCTTAATTAAATCAATCAGCCCACCGCAACTCTTGCCGCATCGTAAGCTCCATTTTCGTTCTCAGGACCGACGAGTTGCAAATCGATTCTAATAGAACAGAGAGGGAAAGAGAAAGATAGAGTGTGTGTGTGTGTGTGTGTGTGTGTGAGAGAGAGAGAGAAAGAGGGAAGTAATAAAAGAGAAATATGAAATTGTTTGGGATGTCAAAACTCTTGGGAAACACATGTAAAAACAATCTAGTCGGCAAAAACGATACTGATGTGCGTGTGGCTCTTTTTTTTTCTTATTCCAATTTAACAGAATCACAAAATAGCACTTTAGTTTCTTACGAACCTGATGACTTAAACAGTGATTGACATTTTTAACCGGCATGGAAAGGGAAAAGACACACCAGGGAACAGTGTGAAATTTGTGTTGAAGGAGGAACACAACTAAAAATCATTCCACCGACGTCCTTAGGTAACTTCTTTTATCATTGCCGCATCCTGGCGGGCGTGTTATTGTCCAGAATATAGCCGAGTATTCACTCCCAACGTGACGACTGAAATATTAAATACATCTAATGGGCTCCAAATCAATCTGCGTCCACAGCTAAGAAGGTCGCCGTTCACCATTGGAGTGCAGGTCACGCTGCTAGAAGCGACACCCACACCCGACAGGGCTGAAATGGTATGCTACGTCACGGACGCTCTATAACGAAGGGGGGGGGGGGGGGGAGATACAAAAGCACTAAAATGCTTCGTCGCGCGATGTTCTTAGCCGATACTTACGAGTTAAATACCATCCAACTTTTGGGTACACATGTACACAGTAAGTCAGTGCTTCTCCCTTTAATACCAACCATGAAATGTAGGCTAATCTCATTAAAAACATATTTGGTGTTGGGTTCCGCGATACAATTTTCCGGAGTTCCAATTTCGTCTGGAACCACCATCACATTATTCTAGTTGATACTCGAAATGATTATCAAAGCTTCTTGTCTGCGCCATTTGAAATGGTAGGTGGAATTCTGATAGGCGTGAGCTATTGGTCCCTCAGCTCCGATGGCTTCCATAAAGTGAATTCTCCCAAAATATACATCGTTACAAGCAGAATTCTTGACCCGCATTGAAAAAAAAAAAATCACATAAACACACACACACACACACACACACAAAGACACCATCCCATACACACAGTCAGACATAACACACACACACACACCCACACACACACACACACACGGGGGATGAATCAATGCCGAGGAACTCCTAATTCTTGGCGAGTAATTTCGGGATTATGACCCCAATGTGGCACTATTGCGTCTGGAGTGGAGAGACAAAGATCGCGAATGGTTTTCAGCCCACCATTCCCATGTTTCAATGCGACTTCGTGCTTGAGCATAACAAACAGCTGATAACTTACTATGGGGGGGGGGGGTATGACGCTTAAAGGGGAGGTCTCGCCAACATACATGTGATCCATTGAATGCTGCGAGATTCATTTAAGTGAAATTACCAATCAAACTGTGAAGAAAACATGACAATCCGTTTTAAAAGAAATCAGTTTATAAATTTCGGTTTATTCCCTGTGGCGCACTCGCTCGTAGGACACTCATCAAGAATTCGTGGCGTCACCGGAGTAAAACGATCGAAAAAAAAAAACAAACAAAAAAACAACCTGATATACAACTATATAGGGAAGTCTACAAAATTCAAGTTTCTGAAAATTCGATAGAATACTTGATCTGGCTTCTCGCGAAGCTTGGGAGAATATATTTTGCACTTACATGTCTCCACAACAGGTAAAGGAAATATGGAGAATTTTCATTAAAAATGCAGACTTTGTGACATTCCTTTCGTATTTTCTGCGTCATTTTATATGCGATATCAGTACACAGCAAATCAAGATGTATCGTGCAAACAATCATTATATTGATATCTGAGTGCACATGGACTGACTGTGGTGGAGACAAACAAGGTTCATGGCTTGGTGCTCATGGCGCTCTACGTCACAATGTAAGTCACTCATCACGTGTAGCATAGGACGACCGGAAACAGATCGAATATCTCTTTCTGGGACACAAACAAAGAACGAGTTCAGCCCCGCACATCTACCTTAATTGGTTCTCCCATTGGGTAATGATTCCATCTCGAAATCATGGAATATCATGCTCGAAAACTCGCTGTCTTTGTAAGAGGAAAACAGCATTTTTTCTCCTACCGCTAAAGATATTGTAATGATATGCGTCTTCGTCAACTGAAACGCAACAGCAACTCCTCCGAGGTATCTATCTCGGCGAATTGCTAGCTTCCAGATACTGGCGTCTTTGGCAAACCTCCCAGTGCACGACCCGCGCGATTTCGGGGGCGGTCCTCGACGTGTGCAGTGCACACACGAAGATCAATCCCTGATTTCCCGTAAGGATTGAAAACGATACCATGCCGGGATTTTTTTTTTTTTTTTTGTCGGGTACATACACTTGAGCTTAGCGCCTTTCCGAGCACATAGGTACTTGGGTCTAGGCGCTGGGAGACAGGGGAAAGAGCTACAGCGCGAGTAAACAAGGGTAGCTTGTTTCGCGGGAGGGTGTTCGCCGTAATTAGGCTGCCCGCATGTGGCTGGTGCTTTTTTTTTTTTTTTTGAAATGCACACACGTGCGTAACTATAACTGCAATTTGAAGTTGGTGCAAAGAACAAACAGGTTGCTGGCTGCCACACCTGGCGGTGTGTTAGTGACGCCGTGCCGTGGCAACTCATCTTCAATTTGCAAGCCTGAATTCGCGACGTGCGCTTCACTGCAAAGAGCTGCAACAAGTAACGTGATAAAATTGATACGAATATAAATTCCAAAACGACCACTCACAAACACACAAACAATGTAACACAAACAGACACAGACACACACAAACACAAAACACAAAACACAAAACACATGGCCTCCTTACACGACGTTTGCCGGAAACACACAAAATCGAACACATACACTGTGACGCCATGGCGTAAATACTGTAGCCTCTTTCTGCGAAGAAACCAGCGGGCTCTCCTCGTCATAGCAATGCGTCAAACAGCACTAACACAGCATCTGCCTCTAACACACAGACGACACCTCTCCAGAAGAAGTCACAACTTCTTACTCCTAGAAGTCCCGGAAAACAACTCAATTCATAGATAACAAACACGAGAAACTAATTTTCTTTGCGACACGCACATGAAAAGACAGAATGAGACGAGGTTAAGACGTCTAGAGCTACAAAACTATAAGTAGGACGCCGAGAAAATGGTCACACAGCAGACAGAACTCCGCGTTACTGGTAGAATTCTAGAAGCGTCGATTCACTCTTTTCTTTATTGACAAATTCGAGATAGTTATACCTTCCTGTTTTCCTTTGTAACAATGTTACGGAATCTTTACGAATACCAATCTGCCAATGAGTCTTCATGTTCCCGTAATAATCGATGTCACGTCTGAGTGCACACACATAAATTCCTTGGTTACTTGGTTTGGCGCCGCCCACTCTCTCAGCAAATCAGTTCTAACATTCAATGCCATTCGTATCTCCATAGCCTGATAGCAATAATCAACAACCATCGTCAACTGCCAATCACACTAGCTCTACACACTAGCTTTTACTGCGCGAAAACTCATTATGTCTGACACAATCGAGAGCTCAAACTGGAATCCTAGAAACAATTGCTATTACCCTGGCTATCAGATAAGATAAGTAGCAGCCAGACCGAGGACTTCTGGTAGTGACTGGCGGGACTCATCTCGCGGCGATTACTCGCTCCGCTCTGTTACACTACCCTTTTTGCTCAATCTTTGTAAATTTGAGAAAAAATTGAACGATCCTTGCAACAGTTGCATTTTTTTTAATCCCAAGGGCCGCGATTGCTGGAAGTTCGCAATGATTTTTGGTTTTATATATATATATATATATATATATATATATATATATATATACATATATACCTACTTAAATGTAATGTACACATTTTATTCGACATCACTCTCCCTGCCTGCTGAAATGTTGCCTACATTTCCTCCAATAATACTCTTTTACGGTTGTAGCAATCGACAATTTAAATACAATGAGAGCAACGGGTGGGAAGAAGGGGGTATAGTATTCAGTCAGCGGTTATAATATAATGAAGAGTGCAATCAACGCCATTTTCCTTGGGAACATCATTTGTGGGGGAGCGTTTGAAGGACAAACCAGTTACCGGTCATTGACGGGGTCAAGGGTAAAATTCCCATAAAATTATCATTATAATTATTATTTGATAACGAGCATCGATTACTGTAGGATCTAGGAACAGCTATCAGACATGCCTGCAGTGATTTTCTAGCATTACACACAAGACACACACAACGCACATGCACACGCACAAAAATACACACACAAATTATACACATGCACACACATACACGAATGCACACTAACACACACACACACCATTCGCGAGGATATTTTGTTCTATGTCACCTCAAACATGCTTCCACCATATTGTTTTGATTCTTCGATTTAAACATGGTACATTCAGCGGATGCATGTCTGCTTTGAAAGGAATAACGTCCTTTGACATCATTTTCGGAAAGAGGGGAAGGCACTTCAAAATAAAATAGAAATTTGCTCTGAACAGGAAGGGAAAATAGAAGCAGATCACAGCCTGGTGTCAAATATTTTCTCGCAATTTCTCTTTTTCATCGTGCGCGTTTGAGTCTCACATCCACTTCGTCACGGCTAGCCATCGCAGCACGTCCCGAAAGCGTCTCGTCTTCGTCTACCCCGCCGAGGAGGATGGTGGTAGAATTATCCCGAACATAATCAGATAATGAATGAAATGTGAATTACGAATGACTGCGGCTGGATACCCTTAGAGGGGAAGGAAAATCTCGGATTTGTCAAAGTCCCCCAAAAATGGCAAAGCAAAAAGGGGGTGGGGTGGGGCAGCGGTCGGGGGGAGGTTGGCTGAACTTCAACGTTCGTGGGTTCTAGTGTTGCAATCACTTCTTTTTACGGCCGAGGAAAGTGTAACGCCCTGGACCCGGAAAAAAAAAGAGTAAGGGAAAAAAAAGTAGAGTCAATATGGGAACGCATCGAGGAGGATAAGGAGGAGAATTCACGTGCAAATTTGGCCTCGAGTCTGATTTGGTGAGGAGAAAACAAACGAGGGACCATGGTTAGGCATGTTGCCCTACGGCTTGTCATCGGCAGAGAAGGAGACGACGAGAAGGTGAGAAAGAGAGGGAGAAACATAGTCACATACGGGGAGAGAGAGGTATATGGAGAGAAGGAGATTCCGGACAAGGGGGAAGGGGTGATGGGTGAGACTTCGCATTTTATATGAATTAATATAACCCACATGATCTTCAAAAGTCTTTCCTGTCATCGCGATGGGATTCCCGAGTGCTTATTTCAAATCCATTGGATTATTTTTGGGGGCATTTTCGTGTTCGGCAAAGTCTTAGGGGATTAGGTCGGCCCGAGTTCGCTGCGGGACATAACTTGTGATTCTTCATTCCTCTAAAATGTATTCACAACCACATGAACACATTCACCGGGACGCACACACACATTTGGAAATAGAGATCAGTAAAAATGTATAACATGTATGCATCATAATCAGTGTGTGGTTGCGTGTATGTGTGTGTGTGTGTGTGTGTGTGCACGTGCTTGCGTGCATGTGTACATAAGTGTGCATTTGTGTTAATGTGAGCATTGTAGATCATTTTTACAGCAACTGCTTTAGAGAGTGAATAGGAAATACACATTCACCAGCAGCAACGCGGCGCTTCACCATCACACGCACTTTTGAAGATGAGGGGATAGTGACTCTCCAAACGGCTCACTACTTCAGAGGGGAAAAATAGACCCTCTTCCGAGCTTTCCCCGCGGTTTCTCAAGATGTTTCACCGTTATCCCTGAGAGCGTGAGCAAACACAGGTAGTCGTGCGAGTCCTCTGTCCCAATCCTTATCGTCAGCGCAAAATGGGTTCCCCATGCACGTCTACCGCCCAAGAAAAGTCCCAAGCACGCACTCAGCGCGCTTCGGGTCAATTGGCCCACACACAGTAAGTACCACGCAACATCTTTCCCCCGAAAAGCTCAACAAGTTGGTTCACATCTTGAGTAGATGTACGAGGGTGCACGTCGTCAAGTGCATTTGGCAGGTAATCATGACATCACAAAATGAAACGGCCCGAGGGGTAATAAGCTCCGAGATGATCAGAATATTTTTTTTTCGACGATAATAAATGAGTAGACTGTAATGGTCTCTCAGAGCAAAGGGGTGAATTAAGTGAGGCAAGTATTCGTCAACGACAAATCTCGCACAAGTCGTTAATATTAGAGTATAATTCCTCCTACTTCTGTGTCATGATACAATAATTGCATTCTATATTCAAGCCAGAAGTGCTTTTCTCCAGCCTAGATAATTGTCAGTTAACGACAAAATTTGTGGGTTTTCTTTGCGAGGAGACGTGCTTGATTTTTTTTTTCTTTGTTTATTACACGAAAAATACACACACGCACCGAAAAACAAGGAAATGCAGACGAGATGGCTGAAATAGATATTGCAGAGGGAAACAGAAACAGAGAAATGAATCGGAAACAAAAAGAGGTGATAAAAGCAGCATGAGCTACAGTTTCCTGTTTTCCCCTGCGCAAAGTTGAAGAAGAAAACAATATTCTATTACAGACGTTTGCATCACGGAGAGAGAAAAAACAAAGGGGATGGGCGTTGTTGTGAAAGATTTTCTGTTGACAAAGATTCGCGCCAATTTTAGATGGAATATAATCCCTTCAAACTATTTGCTGCTTTGCTCCGGTATGCCACCCGGCAGAGCAGAGGAGCGATAGCCCGGGATAAACTTTGTAATCAATCTGCTTTATTACCGTCTTGAATATTCACTCCCTCGCCTCATCACATATCGTGTGCAGGGCATGCCGGTAACCATGGCGACGCAGAGATAATGGACGTCACGATACAATCCTATAGCCGTATCTAGTATGGCCTTAATGCCGTCCATTTACATAATTCATTGTCAAATAGCTTCTTCAAACACTTTCTACCCCAACGGCAATGGCGGTCATGGGATGGGGGGAAAACCTTGGCGAGTGACATTTTCGTTTCACTGTCGAGCACCGCTGATGGTCGAGGGTTGAGTTCGAATAAACATACTGGGATTTATACCAGTGTAATAAATCTGTGGGGTGCGTGGAGTGGCGTAAGTGAGACCACTTTGGAAGGAAGCAGATAATCACGTTCGCAAGCATCTTGCATTTTTCAAGCTATGTTTGCTCCCGTGTAATAAAAAAAGGAGAAAAGAGGAAAGGGAGAAGCGCAAGAAATACATGCTGACGTGTTGAGAGAGCTAAGTAGATAAATGGGTTTAGAAAGTACGAAAGGGAGAAAGAAAAAAGAGACTGAGTGCAGTAAGGAGTAAGCAGTCTCAATACACGCCCTGATCTTCAAACACATTTGGCAATTAGAGTGAAATGCGCTTACTTAGTAGATCGAAGTGTCACAATGATAAGAAACGGCAACCTTTCCATTCCCACAGGAGGCCATAGTCAACATCTTGTTGCAATTTACATTTGAAGCACTCCAACAGGAAAAAAAATAACGACACAAACAAACTCATTACTTTGAATGGACATCTTAATGTCATGTAACGAGAATTCTACATTGGGTTTGCACCCGTCATGATTGCGTTTGTTTAGCGCGTTGCTGGAGCGGAGAAACTTCTACTTCCTGATGCCTTGCGTCGCATATCGCTGCGATGCGATAGCAGAAGTAATATCCGGATTTGCCAGGGAGTACAACAGCAAAACTACCAACCCGTGAGAAATGAAGGCGAGTTTCAACGCATGTATCCATGTCTTTCACGGCAGGATAATCATCTTAGGTATTTTTTGAAGAAAACTTGAAGAAAACGAAAGAGCAAAGAACCTCCACTTTTTTTGTGAACGTCATCGTCACGCTGCGAGATCGATTAAAACAGATCGACTTGACTTGAGTTAGCAAACACAAAGAGAGCACCTCGTGACAGAGATAATGTCCAAAAGTGCAACAGCTGCAGAAGTCCTAGGTAGACATTCATGTCCACAGACTCGTGAACATCGATAAGGAAGTGTTGGCAAGGTGCGACCTTTAACAACCATCGTCTTGCCCTCACTCGGTTAACAAGATCAATACTTATCCCAAGTTGTCCGACTGCATTATGCCAAGGTTTGCTAAAGAAACGTGGACTCAAGGTCTCGAGTAATGCAACTTTATCTTCTGAAAAGAAAGAGCAGGATGAAATGAAGAAAAAGAAAAACATCACCAAAGGCAACATCACAAAATCGTTCATAGGCTATTCAAATGCGCGAACACACACACGTATATAGATAGCCAGCCAGACAGACTCACATACATACGTAAATAGCCACTTCGGGAAAACACTGTGTAGTCCCTACATGTTACTAAGTTTGCATGAAGCAAGAAGTGCTGTATTAATGTATGCGTATATCGCATCATTTTATGCATATATATATATATATATATATATATATATATATATATATATATATGTATATATAGGTCTCTACCAAACAGACAAAGGGCGGGAGATGAATGATAGTCGCGAAGATACATGAATAATTCACATCTTAATCTTGGCTGATATTAGCTTTCAAGGCCTCGCATGGAAATCGCTCCATGCCTAGAAGGTTAAGTGGGCGCTGCTTGAATATCTGTAATACTACCTACGTGCGCATGTAGGAGGAATATTGCGAAAAAAATCAGGAGCATATAGAATTGAAAAGAAAAAAATACAACAAACAACAATTCTGTACCTCTCGAAAAAGCACATCAGTAAGTGTTTTCCCTGGGCAAATGTATATTTGAGCGGGCAATCATAATTCGGGCAGCTTGTTGTGATATCTTTCTTAAACGATGTTTGGTAAAAATGTTCAAATCCTTTTAAGACTTTAATACGGTTGCATCGGCTAGAACCCACAATAGAAATACACTCAAAAGAAAACAAGACTAACAGAAAACAGAACAGAACTAAGACACTCTTGTAATAATTCCAAATATTTGGAGGAAAAAAAAAGAATGTTGCGATGCACTTCATAGTCGTATAGTTATAAGTCAGTTAGACGGTAATCACAATCTGTTTACCATTGGGATAATGCAGTGATTAAAAAATGTTCGTGTTATCACCTTTGAAAATAATGTACAGTTCAGTTGTAGCACTAAACATCCTACCATATCAAAATGTCGTCATAAAGCCACAAACATAAAGAGATATTGCGAATTTTCTCCCTAAACCATAACTGTAGACAAATCATTCTAGAAACGGTTTTAATAAACTATTGTTCACATTTTGCACATTTTACAATACTTAACATTGATTACACTGATTTACATTCTTACACTGGTTATTTTCATCCCTAACTCATATCCTGGAACTATTTTGTCGCCAAACTATATGCTCGATTCCCGACGTCAACATTCACAGCTACACTCAACTAATTACTCTTTCCAAATCGATGACACCTACTTCAGAACAATGTGAGAAATTATTCTGTAAATTCCTTCATACGATATTCAAACCCGTCGGAGACACATACTATTCTCCCTTTGAATATTTCATAGATCACACTTGTTTTTAGTATTTATCCCTTTTGAGCTTTGGGTTTGAAAGATTAGCGCGATATGGAAGGAACAAAGAAGAAAAAAAAACTCTGAAATATCATATGAGGCTACATAATTTATCATCAACCATCAAGATCAAACTTGTCGAGTGGGCATTGGGCCATCCGCGTCTTGATGTGAGGAACTGAAACCCTAGAATCCAGGAGCGGAGAGTCCCATTCGTCTACAGGGACGGGTTCGCTTCCACGACTGGATGATCACCGGATACGTGTGATACCGTACGCCTCATCCGCTTGGCGCGAAAAACGGCCAGGAGGACGATAAATCTTGCTCGCTTTGTCCTTGCAACGAACCCCTTTTCATCATTTTTACTTTCTTCTGCATCTTCTTCTTCTCCTTTTTTTTTTTCTTTTTTTGAGGGGGTATTTTTTCAAATCATACAGCTCTCAAGACATTTGTCTGAGGACAATATGATTCCTGCCATATGCGACATGAGATATACAGACAAGTTACAACATGCGCGCACCGCTGTTCAACCGCACACACACACACACGCACACACACACACACACACACACACATACACACACATACTCATGATCTCACTACCAAAGGATAATGATTATTATCTTCATGGACTGCTGTCCACAGTGTCCTATGACGTATGGCTTCGAACTGGAAAGTGACCATAATAATTCTAGAACAGTGTGTTCCGTGAAGTTCTTCAGGTTCTATGGACGCATACACACAGACGCAAACATACACACATACATGAATGAGACATAAAGCCCCCGGCATGATTTTGAAGTCTCTATAATTCTCCCCAGAATATTTCAATCAATTGAAAAAGAAAACAACAACGAAAAGCAGGTACGGTCAATCGGCATTCCTCGAATAAAGGTCTTGCGTCATTGTTTGTTTTTAGTTTTGAACAGTGTCTTTGCATTCACTCTCCATAGATATCAGTCACAAAGAACAACCCTACAATGGCCGACACTCCTTCGGTACCGCCACCCACCTTTTAACTAAAGGAATGTCGTCTTTCCGCACACTCACACGGCTCGACGGACGCATGACAAATTAGACTTTGAGGTATCCACACAGGCTGAATAATTCAATTACTTTCACCATTGCTCCTCACCTTCAATTTATAAAATGTTGTCGGAGATAACCCGATTAACATTTTGTTTCAGCTGGGATGCAATTAAAGGGGAGAAATCGTCGCTTAAAGACGCACCATCGCATGACTGCGCTCAGCTGCGGCAAAACCCGTGAACCATCAAAACGTTGTCTTTATTATGCGTGCTAGTTACTCTCCGGGTTACCGAGTGTTATGATATGATTTCATGCGGCAAACAGCGAACAAATGGACCATTTATGGCAGAAAAGAAAATGGTTCATATTAAAATAAAAACAAAGCATTGCCCAAACCCTTAAAGTATCGATGAGGATGTCTTTCCGTGACACAACCGGTAAGGGATCAAAACGTCTAATTGTCTGCGTACGTCATGGATGTCATGATGTCTCTACTTTGACCTTAATTTAGACCATAGACTTTTACAAATTTCTTGTTTGTTGTTAAGAAATGACACTAAGTTCTTTGAACGAGTTTGATGAATATCTGTACGACGACATTTTATTTTCTCAGTTATCGTTTACACGGATTGACGCAAACATGGACAATATCAGCAGCTATACACGGGGCAATCCTTGGAAAAAAAAAATCTGTGAAGTACAGAAGTCAGGAAACTCATCCACTGAAAGAAGCTCATCCGCTAAGAGGGATTAAACCTTTTATCAGAATCAACCCAAACTATTTGAAATCTCCACTAATCGCCTTAAAAACGAGCTAAACATTGAATTGAATCGACTATTGGGGGAAATGGACGTTTGACATTTTTCCACTTTTCAGGAAGTTCACCGGAAGCGTCATTGACTGCGCTTGCGTAAGAGTCGGACATGCCGAAACGCGCGCAATACGGCAGAGCTGGAGACCTTGGACACAGTGCACTCACCGGCCACTTCCGGAACACTATGACCATCGACATTTTGACAGGGCTGGACAAGCAAGCAAGCATGACAGCCTCCTAAGAATCCTGACAAACTACGGACAGCTATATCTTTTACATGCACTCGAGCCCGAACGACATAGACAAGTGCTCACTGGCCATGGCATTACAATACGGTGTACCAAACCAAAGTCTTTCACGTTGTGAAGAAGGCAGTCAGAAGAAGAGAACTGTAAGGCATTGATTTTCTAGTCGCATTTTCGTCTCAGATGTGACAATTCCAACCAGTTTCCTTCCTCTTACATGTGATACTTTCTATCTGAAATGCACACCCCTGCGCGGACTTGTGGAGGCTTTACAGCTGACCTTTCGTCCTAACACGTCGACTGATTGCTCGAGAAAAAAAAAGCCTGAAACGGGACGGAATATTTTTGTCAGAAAACGACTCCATAAGACAAGTAACCGATGTGGTGATCAATACGAGTTAGATGTCGCAAGAATCGACAAATCGGACGGCATCGTCAACAATGCGAAAAGAGAGTTGCCCGATTTCCCTTCTCTCCCTCTCCCTTTCTCTCTCGATACCCCTTTCTCTTTCTTTCTGTTTCTCTTCGTATATAGTCGTCTCTCCGCAATCTCGTTCTACGTAGACAAAAATCCTCACCACTATCCTCTCTCTGCGAAGAAGATATGTCTATTTGGCCTCATAAAAGTCAATAACAGAAACTGGAGCAAGCTGGTAGAGTCCGTTTCGGCTTAACAAGAGGCAAGCGGTTCTAAACTGGGTATCACGCATTGCAGTCTGGAGGACACGTACCTGATATTCATATTCTACCCCTTACAAAAACAGAAAATCTTTTTAGAAATAGTATTCTATTGATGATGCACTTTTCTGTATGCCTTTTTAGTGTATTCAAATACAAAAAAAAGTAGAGTACAAAAATCAAAGGCAGTAGTAAACAATAACAGCGGTAATACATGACTTGAATGGAGCTTACAGCTTGAAAGTAAAAATCATGCGATAAACATACATACATTATAGCAACTGGCTCTCCCATTTTTCGTGGCCCATATGTTTCTGCCAACGTCACGTGTAGTAGTGACGGCACGAAAGGAAAAGAATAACTATAGTATCCACCTGTAATTCAACTGGACAGTGTTTTGGAAACAGTCGTCAGTAGTGCTTCATAGTCAGTAGTGCTTCATATTACATTCATTGGAAGGGCGTGAGTCAAGTGCTACGGAGTCACTTGCAGCAGGGGTTCCTCCCGTTACCCTCCGGGTTGGTGCGGAGCAGAGGAGGTCAACGTCGTTGAGCTTCCAGGTTTTTCCCACCACCTGTTTTTTTCGCGTGATAAATTTGCAGTCTTCAAATTCCGAATGACTTCAATCAGTTCATCCGCGGGGCAGGACTTGACGCGGCAAACTGCCACAGTCAAAAGAAAGTCATTTCAGTATTATTACGTTGGATTCTTTGCTTGTTTGCTTTCCTTTTATAGGAGGATTTTACACAGCCCGAGATCAAGTATGGATAAACATATTCTACAAGCACATTGGACATTTAGCTGTGTTTAGCACTCTGAAGTCTAAAACTCGTGAGCGCATGCGTGAACTCATGACCTCGCGCGGTCCCCAGCTGATAGCAGCTTCAATCATGCTGAAAAGTGTCGCCACTTTATGATACACTGCGTGTCACCTGAAATAATGATGTCTGTAGTACATGTAGTTCTTGGTGTTCAAATAAACGTACTAATACCGACCCCATATGTGATCGTGACCTTCGACCTTACCACACTGGCTCTTGAGGATTGGTGCCGAGGGAGTGCTCGCAACTCTCTAAAATGTGTCTTTATTAGTTGACACTAAAGTGTGAAGTTGTCTACCTTTTCGTACTTCGAGTAAAGTACTGTATTGTATGCCTTTTTTTTTTCCTTACGGAGCCCTTGGACCGCCAAGCTTTTCTCGTATATTATTACTGTATGTTTATGGTCGTCGCCTTCCTCTCTCTCTCTCCCATTCTTTCTCTCGGTCTATCTCAAATGCGTTGCTATGAAAACAACGCTCTTTCTTTCCATCGTGGACGGTGGTTTAGCGACGCCGCCTGTTCCCTTTTTTTCCTTGCCCTTCGCCTCACCGATACAACCACAAAGCAACAACTCTGTAACAGACAGACTACCCATGACCTATACCAACCCTCTCCTCCGTCTACTCCTTCGGTCTCCCGCATCATTATTTCATCCTCCGGATGAACATTCATGAATATTTGGAAATGCGTATTCGCGAGAAAGAAAAAGAAATATGTATCCCTTCGACTCATTTGTAAAAGGATATTAACTTTGGCATTCCCCAGTATTATGTTCTACTGCGACAAACATGCGATGTAAATTCATGATATGGCATTCCGCCGAGGGGAGAATTTGCTTTTCATGACATTTTACGATACTATTGCCATAATTTGACATATTGCTTGGTTGTACTTGTAAATCACTGCTGCCAATATTGAATAGAATTGCACGAAAGTATGCCGCGTATTGTCTTTACGGGATTTTCTTAGCTTTTGTTTTTATTTGCTTTCTTTTTAAATTTCTGGCATAAGTCTAACTTTGTTTTTCACAAGCGTGCGTGTGTAAAACTATAAAGATCATTTGTTTTCTATGTATTCGTCGAAGTGAATCGGTGCTAGACACACACATACACACTCGCGCGCACACACACACACACACACACTCACACACACGGGCGCGCACAAGTCTGCACACGCGCACGCTCACAAAGGAAAGAGAGAGAATCACTCTGATTATCGCAACACTGAAGAATACAATTCGCAAATAATTCCATAATATATATGCAGTGCACTTGTGCCTCGTTGAACCCTTCGTGCTGGCCACTAAATCACCCAACATGGACGACCCGGCTCCCGTTTCGTACAGCATGCCCGCTGTGTGAATATATGCATGATTCTCATCGCCCCAAAACGTTTTACCCTTGTCGCATTTTATAATCATAATCTGACATACTGCCGTCACTGCCCTCCTCAGCACTGTAGACATCATGGACAGGGAGATGGTCTAGCAGCTTCTTTGGACTTCACGTGAACAGTGTGTGCGTGTCTTTCACGACAATTCGGTCTCGGACAGACAGAAAGATGATAGGTAGACAGAAGGATAGATAGATAGATAGATAGATAGATAAATAGATAGATAGATAGATATAGGATAGATGTATCCATACTGACACGTACATATAAGCATTAACTTATTTAGTTAGACAGGCAGATAGATGAATAGACAGCTATACATACATACATACAGACAGGGAGACAGACAGACATACGCAAATATTTGAATTGACAGACACACACCTACAGACTGACAGAAATACAGATAGACAGACAGACGACTAAAAAGACAAATATATATATATATATATATATATATATATATATATGTATATAATTATAAAGATAATGCAGACAATGAATGATGTTATTTAGAGATATCAGCAGCGAGAGAGAGAGAGAGAGAGAGAGAGAGAGAGAGAGAGAGAGGAAGATAATAGAGACGGGTACGAAAATTACATCTTCGACTTTGTGCAGGTTGCCAGCAATTTTTTGCGCGATATCCTCAGAAAGTCAGTAAAACGTAAGACTACAGAGAGAAGAAAATGACATCTTTATAAGCCTGTTTGCTGGCAACCTGCACATATGCGTTGATCCGAGACCAGTGGAGGGTGATTTATACAGAAACCAAGTTAACCAAGTACTTAGAATTACAGTATGCTGTGTGTGACTTCCATGTTGTCTTCCTAATAAGATGAAAATTCGGGAGAGTTTTTATTTTTTTTCTTATGCAGCCATTTACAAGATATTGAAAGTGACAAAGGATTTTTTTCTGTGAATACCAATAACAATTTGAAGTGGATGAAGAAAGGTTAATGAAATGAACGGGGGACCAGTGGTATACCATAATTTTAAGTCGATCCTAAATTTTAAGATCGACTTAGTTTCTTTGTGAAACACACCCAGAAGTGATAAAAACGCACAGTTAAGGGACGACCGATTTAGAACGCGTTTGAGAGAAATTTTCTGAAGAGAGCGCTTCGTCCATTACAGACTCCATGCTTACGATATATGTTAAGAGTATGTGAGTGAGTGAGTGAGTGAGTGAGTGAGTGAGTGAGTGAGCGTTTGAATGAGTGATGTAGAGACGATAGTCGGCGATTTTAGCCTTTTTATTTCATCCCTCGAATAAGCGCCGAAAAGAAAGTGATAGATAGTACTAACGAAAGGGCGGGTCGTCGTGGGAATAGAAACCAACCCGGTTAGGATTTCGGGAGTTCGAGGGGGGATGGATGGCGGGGGAGGTGCAACTCTTACCCCTCTCCAGGGAGATACCCCGTCCTATTGTCTCTGAGCATGCATCGATGAAAATGAATCTGATTCCGTGGCGACGCTTATACCTGCCCACTCGGAATCAAATTTGCCCTGGCAAATTGAAGGCAATTTTCCTTCTGAAACAGGCCCGGCGTCCCACCGGAGGAGCCGAGAAATTTCCGACGGGAATCGACAGGAGATAGGCGCGAGGTATTTTATGCAAAGGGAACATCAAGAAAGATATATCTGATAATCGGCTGATTCCCGAGCGGAGAAGGACTACTTGAAGAAAAGTATTGACCTGAAAGAGGCGTGGACGGTCGAGCAATGTGAAGGTCACGAATATCCCCGCGAAAATTGGTCTCTCGATCACATCTTATTTTGCGTCCTTTTTTTAAAACAAAATTGTTCTGATAAAGAGTCCAGAATCACCACGCTGCATTTCTAATCAGAAACGACTAGTTTAAGCCATCTATCATCCGACTGGTCTTACACAAACCCGAGATGAAGCGAACTTCGCCCACCCTTTAAAGGAAATCAGAAGAAGAAGAAAAAGGGGACATCAACGCGTCATCCATCTTTCTCAACTTCTTATCGAGCGGCAAGTCCAGCTTGTCCAGCTTTCCTTTCGATTTTTAGAAATCGAAATGATAAATGGCACATTTTTGTGAACTGGGGCGCGGGCGCCTAAATGAAAGAAAGAGATTCCATTTAATCTTGGTGATAAAAAAATGCAGCAAAAATCTTTTTCTTCTTTTCCTCCTCCCCCATTTATATACATATATATATATATATATATATATATATATATATATATATATATATATATATATATATATATATACATACATATGTTCTTTTGTTTGGCAGCTTGGCAGCTTTCATGAATTTGACCCAAAACCAATCTACTTCATTTGTTCATCAAAATCTTCACGAGACCAAGCCTATATATATTTTTCTAGCGCTGCAGTTCTAGGACTCAAAATAACTCTATCATGTTTTTCCTCCCCCTCTCTCGCTCTCTCTCTCACTCTCTCTCTCTTTCTTTCTCTTTGTCTCTTGCGGAGAAAGATGTAATGAAATCAAAATAATGGGCATCAACCATGCCCAGTTTATTAAGATAAGATGCATTGTGCTTCCGATTTAGCAATTAGCATTCAAATCCTCTTTTGGCAAACGCGTAATTTAATTGGATGATCACAATAACATGCAGGTGACATTATGAAGTTACACACGATGCCAAAGCTTGTACTCCGAGAGGGATATCCGAAATCACGAAATGCCTGACATCAGAAGAAAGATAAGGAAGGTTGCGGGGGAGGGAGGGGGGGGGGCAATAATGCGAGTGCGAGGGGTAAATGTCCTTCTCTATAGGACCAGTTACATTAAACTCATATCAGTTTCATTTATAGGAGTTTGCAAATGTGACAAGTGCTGCTCTGAATCCACTCTACAGACTGTAACCTTACTGGGATTGTCATAATGACTGGCTATCGAGAGCAGAAGAGAGACGGGAGTCATATCATACGAGCAGACAGAGAGGGAGAGAGAGAGAGAGTCATCGCCATGGTCTCTGGTACATTATCGACACCTGATTCAATACATCACGTGACCCTCAAGCGAGTTATCAGCATCGACTTGTCAAGATACATACACAATGACAAGAAAGCGGCCACCTTGAGCGGGTGAAACATGGTTATCGACTTTTTCTACAAACACAGCTTTATGTCAAACATTTCCAGTCCATTTTGCCGAGACACTTTTTCAGCAGTTACGCGTAATTGCATTCTGCCAAGTAAGTAGTTCGGTGCATACGACGGACTAATCTATGAGCACTCACAAAGTCGCAAGAGGTGCTTATATCCATTGTGCACACACATCGAACCTAATTGCAAATGGATTCTGTGTATGAGTATATATGTGTTTGTTTGTTTGAATTATACACACAGGGAGCCGATAAGACATCGCCTTACCGGCCTGATCGTCATCTCTGTGATCAATTATTACGTAATTGCCGACTTCCGAACATGAATAGGTAATTCAACAGGCTGTAGACCCGGATGGTGCAATGTACAGGTAGTCGTCCTCATTATGGGGGTGGGGTGGGGAGGACTCGTGGCGGTCTTTTGGGAAGGAATGTGCGCGTCGTATGCCCTTAAAAAGTCGTAGGTTCAGCAAGTTATACGTTTCAGATTCAAGTCATCGTGCGACATAAACAGCTCCTGTATGTTTGAAATACACACACAAAAAAAAGACATCTCACATCAAAACGACAAGAAATGCTTTCACGTCTTTAAAAAAAGAAAAGAAAAGAAATAATGCGAACCATAGTGTGATACGTCCACCACCAACACCAACAATTATTAATGTCACCTTTACACACTAATTCAAAGAGGAAACAAGAGAGAGAGAAAGAGAGAGAGAGAGATAGCTTGCAAAATGGCGTTAAAACCTTTGAAGTGTCTTAAATGATGAGGGTATGCCCGTTCGACTCTTTCACATAATCATTACGACCGTCCCTCTATTATGCGTCGAATGGGGCGCCTGGTAAGTGTGTGCAACGCTTGAAGGACACACTTTCTCGATGACTTTTAATGCGATCATTATTGGTGCTCACCCCTCTATGAAGTGGTGTGGCTTCGGTGGATTGCTCTTCAAAACCTTACTACAAAATAGTAAAGGTAAAAGAAGGCATCGCGTGCGGAGAGCTACTAGGTAGAAATGGCCGAGTGCGTATATTTTTAGGTGGAGACGTGGTGGGAGAGAGCGGGGACGAAAGAGGGTTCGGACCAGGTCGAGGTGGGGTGGGGTTGGTAGGCGTGCAGATAGTGGTATGGCTGTGCTTGTTTTCTTTTCGCGCCAAATCAAATGGGGGTAAATGCGGACCAGTGTTATCATATCGCAAACTCAGTTATGACAGGGTAAACAAGCATATGACGATGAGACACGCAACAGCTGAGCAGCAATAAACGGGACGGGAGGGGGGGGGGGGGAACCTGAGTAAATGCCGTGAAATACTTGAGGGAGTCACATTGATTTTTTTTTCTTCGCTAGAATGACAGCGAAAATTAAATTAAGCTGGTGTTTATCAATTCATATTTCATTGGGATCATACAATATGGGCAAGTAAGAAGGGGAAGGACGACGGGGGAGGGGTGCAATCTGCTTAAGATGAATGTTGTAGCAGTTGTTGCTTTGGGGTTTTGTGGGATGTTTTTTAAGGAAGGAAATGACCCGGCATTTCATCGCTAGCATCAACGGAAAAAAAAAAATCATCACTTATAGAACGATCGACTGACTGAAATTTCTACTTGTGAGGGATATGGATTTCATTTTGAAACACACCTGCTACTAGTATCTGGACGGAGAGAAGGAAAAAAAAAAAACACGAAAGTAGAAGACAGAACGCTGTGATATGGTATGGGCCAGAGGACACGTCGGATGTAGTGTAGCTGCATTCTGGACATAACAAGTGTATGGCGGGGGAATGTAATAGCGTTCCGGTGTTTTTTGTTTTGTTTTGTTTTGTTTTGTTTTGTTTTTTTTATTGTAGTCTATATCGTGCAAAATAGCTGTTGGGTATACACATCGTGTGCATGGTTGTATCCTTTTAAGATTGAACCATTTTTCCTGTGCTGTTGCTGTTTTAATTTTATGCGAATTTCATGGGGGAAAAAAAAGGTGAAGAGTAAACTCTAAAAGGATGATTTTCCCTCAAAATTTTGGATTTAGTTTGATCAGTTCTCTTTTGAAGAAAATGGAATATAAAACTGTGCTTCTATTTTACGTCTAACTTTCGTCTTTTATCACAGAGACAAAGAATCAACAGTGTTTTTGTTGTTCTTTTTTCTTATCAACAGTATCACATTGTCAGGATCATCTATGAACAAAATGTCAGCGGATTAGAGAAGTACATGTATCTATCGTTTGATAACACACACGTGATTTTGCTGACAAACTGGACATGTAACTTCTTCACCCATGTATAAAGCTGACTACATTGTACGAGCTAACACGGCAATCGTATTGGAGGATATGCAAATCTTTTCCCGGCGACTTATTTCTGTACGATTTGCTCACGCATCCGATTTATCCTCCAAGAAATACAACCCTGCGATCAATTCTGGGCAAAAAGAAAAAAAAATACATCTAATGGCGTAAGAAAATCAACGACAGGTCACATCAGAAACAGAATATAACCGTGGGCGCCGTTGCATTTCGCTAAAATATTCATACGTTATTTGAATAACTGCAGTCTCAAAGGGCAAATGAAGATTTCATTCTGCGCGTTCCGTTCTTCCCAAGATCGGGATTAACTGTGGGATGTTTGTTCGCCTCTCGGATTTTTTAATGCCGACTCGAGGACTTTTTTTTTTCTAAAAGAGGAAATCGCCGATCTCCGCAGATTCGCCTCCTTCCTCTGACGAATGCAGTGTGTAATCTCCGTCCCTGCCAGACGCGTAACACTTCAAAACTATGGCCGCGGGACAAGAATAAAAGATGGGCCAAATGAAGAAAAAAAAAGCCCTCCCTCGCATCAGAGGAAGTCTGATAAGATGCAGCTCCTGTCTTCCAAATGAATCTCAAGGACTTTTCATATGATCGATTTAGGCCTTGTTCGCCAACTACCGTCGGAACAGACACCAAAATATACGAGGAATGCCGGTAGAGGAAGAATCCCCTTTGTTTACCATCAGCAGAAACTATAATATACGGGGAATGCCCGAGGAATAACCCCACTGCTTTACTATACCATACACCCTTGAACATCGTGTTTGATCATGAGGCTTTGTTTTTATTGTCCAGTGATGAAATTTGGGTGCTCTTTGCAATTTTTGTCCTGGGTCACATACACTCTGATTAAGATACATTGTCGCTTATACCGTCGAAATTTAGGCTACATGTGACACTTCATGGCCAACCAGTTTCAAATTGTGCTAAATCAGATGACTGATAAATTAATTGATTGGATTGATTTATTACCTTTAAAAACGCAAGGAAATGACATGTACAATGAGTGTGTATCACAAATATATTGGTATTATCCTTAAGGTACACGCATAAAAGAGAGAGAAAAAAAGAGGTGGTCGTCGAGGAAATCAGAGGTGTGGTCCCACTTAAAATCCTATGATAATGTCAACTTCAGTTTCCCATAGAATAATAATGTATTGTTGTAAAAATATTGTTATTTCTATTATGTTGTTATGTCATTCAGGTATTCTCCTTTGTTATACTGTTGTTAGCTTCAACAAAGTTATGATGTACTACATATATCTCCGTGCAGCGTGCAATGACTGTATAATTATCATTCTCTAATACTACATTATCCTTACTACAAATATATTGCTTCTCCCCAACGTGGAATATACAGAGTGCAAGTTTATTGCGGTTAATTGAAGGCAAATGATATACCTCGGCAGTCCAGCATGCTTTATTTTCTTTCAGTGTCCTTGGACAACGGTCTCGGGCAAGCGAGAGTAATTAGTCCCGGATTGCATACACGTTGGAGGTCATCACTAATCAGTTCTCTGGCAAAATGCGAGACAACATTTTCCATGGCATTACGCCACCATGCGCACGGCAGTCAGCCTGGTGAGCGCCCATCGGCCATCTCGCTGAACTAAGCAGGTTGAATGCAGAGCTAGAATCTGCTAAAAAGTCGGTATTACTGCATGATGTGACTCGATTGACCTTGACTCGTTGCGCCGCATAGGTTCCATCCCGTTGATCAGCGCAAACTTTGTCTCCTCTAATGACACGGTACTTTTACATCAGCCTTAGATGAGAGCATTCGGAAGAGATGTGTGTGGGCACAGGTGCTGAAGGGTGATTTGTTTGACGATTCATGCATCATTATCAGTCTAAGTACGTATTATCATTTTTACCTCTGGGGCGCCTCTGCTGGGTCGTGTGAGTTGAGGGGTCAGATCTCTCGCAGCTCACGCGTGGCACACACATCACAGATATAGATGGATGACCGGGGTAAGAGACGGGGAAACTGACAGGCTGATTCCACCCACGTTGTATTGCTTCAACCATGGAGCTACAACACACCATCAAGCCCACGACCAGGTACACGATGTATCACGTGCGAATAGGGTTAGCTCGGCAAGTGTGAAAATGATGCGAGACCTGTCTCTGATAGTGATACCCCTGAGTGGAACTCGCTAGCGCTATAAGTGGGTGGTTTGATTGGCGATTGATTCATCCCGTTGTCGGTGGCCGTGCCATGGCACGCTTCGGCAATCGCCAACCACGTACCGAGGTACGTAACGAAAGCCAGCCGACGAGCATCTAATCATGCCAGACATATACAGTCATCTCCCATTCAGTCGCAATCCAATAGGATACGTCAAAAGAGACTCCAATCAGACGACATGTGGCTTAACGTAAGAAGATTATGGCGGCCAAACTGACACGGCTCACACGAACAGTTGACATTGAAATCTTCGTTGAAGTCCTTGGCTTATCGACTGCTACAATAAATGCAATTGCCTCGGTTTCAGCACGGAATAAAAACGTGTGAGGAGGTATATATTATTGTCATGAGAGAGAACGAAATCAAAGGCAGATCCATTCTGCGCGTGTGTGATATGTAGAAGAGTGAGGGTGAAGTATTTTGGTAGATTTGTCACAAGATATAGTTCTGGGAATTCTATGAGTTCTCTTTTTGAGTTGGATTAATAAAGATTTAGCAACAAAAATACTTATATGCAGTGATAGCTGAGAACAATGGCTATTTTACAAGGATGAATTACGCAATCATCTGGAAAAAAAAACCCAATTAGACATTTATGTATCATATATACATATGTATCATATATATATATATATATATATATGATAACAAGAGAGAGAGAGAGAGAGAGAGAGAGAGAGACTATTAAGTATTATTATATAGTCTGTAAAAGTAACATTCAAGAGCATTTTAAATGGTTTATCATGAATGAATATAATAGACGATGTAATTTGGTGGCGTAGAAAGATAACCATGTTTCAATTATAATGCGTGCAACTCTCCCTACAGCTTGAATCAAGGCTATTGAAGGCGCTGCTATTGACGCGCGCCATTTTCTGTCCCATCTCCGTGCATCAACCGACCGACGTCCTAGGTGTTGCTGCCTTGATTAAAAGCGCGCCAAGACTCGATGGTAATCATATTTCCGGGATAATATTTCCAGTACCACGTCTTTCGAGGTTGGAAACAAAAGACGCGGTCTGTTTGTTCTCTGTACTCGTTGTCTGCCGAAGTTCTTGTGATTGACATTTATTGCTCAATAACTTTTAGTCAGCCAATACCGCACGACATCACGTCGGGTGCGACGATGTCCCGCGGACTTGACAACCAACCTCCAATTAACATTCTCCATTTCATCAGTTGTCATACGTCATTGTCATCTATCAGTAGGAGTTCACTTGTGCTTTTATGTGCAGCTTTTGGGTTTTTTCTTTTCTTTTTGAGGGGGTGGAGAACAGAGATGAGCAAGCAGAACCAACGGCCTTGAGATCTCGGGAGCAAAAGATCATGACTATTGAGAGTTATTAACCCTTCAAATCTCGATAACCATTAGTCACATAATATAAAGTAAAGGTTGTTGTTTATTTCTGATCTAATCTCATTCACATTTCATGCTGTGATTCTGTTGAGCTTTACTAGCCATGGGTGGATGTAAATTCATTCTAATAACATCACAGTGGGGAAGCTAGGGGGATATCTGAATGTTTGAATTGCTCATGCAAGACTGTACTATCGCCGTCACGATAATTATTCATCACCATATTATTCTGCAGAGCACAAATGACACTTAATACTCGTTTAGGTAAATGTTTGGCGCAATCTAATCCGATTGGATTGCTGTACAACTGCGGCAAACCTGCCCGCCTGCACCGCATTACAGCGGGTGCACTGATGAATGTTGATCAACACCTACTTCATCCGCAATGGTGGTAAATTGATTTCACCTTTCGGTGCTCCGTTATGCATACGCAATCGAGCTCCGGCGCATTACTCCACCTCGTTCTCTCTAAGCGGGTTCGCCATCAAGCTTATCATTACTTTTTGAAGGACACGCCAGGAGAAATCACCTCGCAATTTGGCGATCGTAATATCGGAAGCACTCTCTCGATGAATTCGGAATGTCCCGAGGGTGGAATAAGCTCATTGTGCTTTTGTGGCTAATTGTCTACACAATTTTCGTCATCGTAAAAAGAAAAAAAAAAATGCCCTATTACCTGTGGCGCCCAGTGGTATGTCTCGACGAAAGTACACATACATGTACTTGTTAGTTGTAAAATGTACACACAACCACAACAACGTACATAGCGTTGTCTATTAAGATCACTCCCTTTCTTGCACATGGTTATAGGACTGGAGCGACAATGGAACATCTAGCAGGATGTTAATTTATGAAATTTCTACAAGTGTAATATTGGCGCTCACGAGAGCGCGAGACGATGCGAGCAGTCATGGCCTTCATATGAAATATGTCAGTTTCCTGGTTGCATTGTTGCAGTGTGGGGCACAATGGAACAATTATTGGATTGATCCCCGCAGCGCTTTAATTGTGGAGCGGTAAATAACTACAGTGAGATAATAATATGGCGATAAATGAAACATTATCATTCTTGCAAAGAGACAGATGGTTAACGAAGGGGCAGGAATACGAGACTGATAAGGAGCCAACGTAATTAGGCATGTTGTTAAATCAATGTATAAATCACATGACATGTATGGTTTAATGATTACTTATGCTAACTCCAGAAGACAATCCAATCTATGAGGCATATGCCTTTAAGCACTTTCGAGTTCGCTATAGGGTACGGTAAAGTTAAAATGCAATAAGGGCCTACACTGAATCCCAGTTCTGAAATTTAGTTTTTCTTCCCAGCGCGTCTGTGTATTTCACCTAAAGACGCATTATGTTTTTATTTTTTATACGCCCAGATATCATTACTTTCACATTTGAGGCACAGAAGTTTCACTTCATCAAATATTTAAAACACGCGTGTGCATTTTTCACGACGATAACCTGTATTACTATGTACCTCTTGACTGATAAGCGCATCGAATAACGTGAGTGTACCCTGCGATCAGGTAGGTTAACAATATCAGTTTGTAATTAAGCCATGGCATTGCGCATATTTACCACATGACCTTTCTTTTTCTTCAATTGGATAGGCATTTCACACGTTTTTATTGGCAACATAATGCATACCTTTGCCAGCAATAATAATTCATAGCATTCATGCTGAAACAAAGAACGAACTTGCGTAGACCACGTGAACAGAATGGCAAATTACACTCAGAGGGACATCCACTTCATTATTGCTTTGCTTTGGATGCATTAGCACACTTTTTTTTTTTTAATTATCATCGCTAAATATTAGGCTTTTACGAACGATTTGTTGCTGCCAAGTGGATGTGCTGGAAAGCGTCATTTATAAGAATTACATGAATAATGATTTCGTGACAGATGCTTATCTCATGACTTTTTAAACTAACATGCCTGTTAGCACACAAATATTTTTTTTTTCATTTTTTTCCATTTATTTACTTATTTTTATTATTCTTTTTTTTTTGTTCACCCGCAAAGTGCAACTTTGAACTGACTTATTCCGATGGCCGGAAAGGCAGAAAGCATCTCAAGCAAACAACAATAACAACAACAAAAGAGCACAACTTTAATATTATTTCTCGTCAAGTTTGACGAACCATTCTTCTCGCTGCATATTGTGATCGAAAGATTCAAAGTGCGTTTCAGTGGAAACACATTCCATCTATACATGTGCTCAATCAGCGGAAAAGGGATTAGGGATGATGAACGAACAGAGTCGAGGGAGAGAAAAAAAAAGGTGACAACGAACAATCAGTAAAATTACACAGAATTCCCGCGTCACCCTCTTTTCATCCGTATATTTGGTGGTCAGAGAACTTGGGGAGTGCAAACAAGAAAGTCCCGGCGGACGACTTTGACTCACTGGTGCGCGGATAAGCGGGATTTCTTCAAATCACTTCGATGCGCGTCATAATCTTCCAGCGCTGGAGAGGCGAGAGTGACAGGGGGTCGAGAATAGCTGGCACTCTCCAAAATGGCTGACACTAATCCTCTACCAGAATGGTCCCACATGGACCCCCTATTCTGCGGAGGATTCTCTCTAATAACTCTTTGAGATCAGACAGAGATAGACAAAGAACAAAGATAAGATAGAGTGAGAAAAACAGAAAGGGGGGGGGGAGACAGACAAATACAAGGAGAGAGGGAAATACAATAGCGTTTCTTTTTCTGTCAAAATTCCAATTCATATAATATGTATCTCCACTCCAAAACATCATCGACTTTATATACAATATACAGTTATAGTTTGCATGAAAATACATGGTATCTAGTGGTACAATCATGAGAAGCACAAACCTTGAAAACGATCCCTGGACAAATGCCAAAATGTTAAAATATGTAATAAATTGTAATAATTATATTAATTAATTGTTGTGCTTTTTTGACAATAATTTTCATCCTCTTTCAGTAGCCAATTATCTTCACGATGATCGGTCAAAGACAAGGTTTTTATGTAGCAAAGTGTGGCACGAGCAAGCAGACAATGGAACCAGAATCCCGAGTGCGATGGGGTCGATCCCATGTATCTTTCACCGGATCCAGGGATACGCCCAACTTGGATGGGATGACCTCGGGAAATCGCGCGTCAGTATCCCACCGCCCCTTTTTTTTTCTGCCAGGCCGACGATCAGGAGGCATGATCGTCGCAAGTGTTGTTCCAAGCATGGAGGTACCTCCTTGCTTCAAGTTGTCTATCGTGTTCTGTATCTGCTGAGTTTTTCGTTCCTAGTGAAGGGCCCTTTCCCTAAACTGTTAAACGTTTTTGTTCTTGTCGTCCAGGTGTCTTTTTATCTCAAAAACTTCTCCTTGCACTTGTCTATGTTTGAGAGGAGCTCAGAAAATTATTTTCTCAATAACATTACCAACAATGCTTTTCAGCAAGTCAATTAAATCTTCGTTCTTCACTAGATCAGTCATCTCTTGACTGGCAATAGTTACTGTTTGTTTAGTACAATAGGTCTAGAGATACGCGTTGACTTAAGCATCGTGAGGATGAATAATTATACAATAATATAGGTCTAAACAAATGAGAACAGGTCCGCTGCTAACCTGGAAACACAAGAGAGCTCAGGAGAAAGTTTTGCTTCGAGAGTTTTAGTTTCAAAAGGTCAAGTTCTGGCTGAGTCTGACATAATCATATAAGGATAGTGTGTACAAATAAAAAAAAAAGTTTCAACTCAGAGTTCAACACGTGGGACTAAGAGAAGTAATGGTTTATCAAAACTCACTTGAGAGCGATATATTTTTGAATCTAAGTTTACTCCAAGCAAAATGAATATACGCATAATTTTGTCCAGGTAGGTTGAGGGGGTGTACTTGAGAGTCTGTTCAGCGTAATTGAGCAATAACGTTGAGCTACCATGGATATTTTTAGAAGCAATTTGAAATAAGTTTCAAGGAGTACAGTGTACAACACGACACTCCGTCATTACGCACGAAACACATAGATGACTAGAAACTAAAAGTGCAAAAGAACAAAAGAGTCACATGTATTGTGTAAGCCGATTATCCTGATTAATGGTGGCCACAGGGAAAGTACGACAGAGACGATTAGCTCTGCATTAGCCGGTGCTTGCAATTTATTCTACGCTTGTTAGTAGTTATTTATGAGGTTTGGTCCCAAGGATAACTTACTGTGAATAATACAACATCTATTAGGGCCACTTTCAAGTGATGCAGTCAAAATGGAAGGTGCTACATCCCTCAGAAAAATAGGACAAACTGCCTCCTCCCTAAACGTGTACGTTTGAAATTGAAAAAGAAAACCAAAACAATTACCAAAAAATCACTCCATCAATAAATACCCATTAAAACTACTTCAATACTGGGCATGTTTACGACTTTTGCGAAACTTTACCTGGGCCTTATAAGATATTAAAACATTGATATACAATAAATATGTCCTACTGTATGTGCGAATCAATGATTCAAATTTGTCTCATGATGTTTATTACCAAGACATCATGAAGAGATTTCTGCAACCAGCCCACTTTACGAAGGTTAATGAGTTGATTGCATATTGATAGAGGATCCCCATTCCATCATGAGAAATAAAGAAGACCCTCGAACTAGCTTTTAAGATGGGAAATAGAAGACTGTCGAACTCGCTTTAAAGGATAATAAAACCCACTTAAAGACACCATTCTGTGGATTGAGGGAACGGGGAATACGGCAATATCATGTAGCACACATCGGCGGAGTTTGAGAGAAATCGGGCGACCTGTTGTGAATGTGCATTTTTTTAAGTTTCGGTGCCGCCATCGCTGGATGTACTACGACATTCTGTGACGTCAGGCATGAACAACAATTTAAAGAAAATAGTAAAGAAAATGCAACATGTTTTCTAGCACAACGAAACGGCGCTTAATTAACCCGTACCTCTTTTTAGAAAGCGGGGGAATATCATTCCCAGATTAACATTCCCATTGACATTATACGTCTGTAACAAGTCAAGGGAATGTGCACTTTTCGTAAAAAATGAATTTTTATGGAATTCTCTCAATGTTTTCTTTATATCGTTGTCCACGCGTGACGTAACAAAACGTTGTAGTCTTTCTCATCCAGCATAACTTTTCAACGGATTTTCTTATTTTCGCTGATGTGATCTACTAAAGACTCGCTGTCACATCCACTCCATTTACATAAGCATTTTGGGTTTCATTTTTTTCCCCTTTAAACATTGTGCAACTGTCGCAGCTGAAAACAACGGCGAGCGCAGAAAGGAGGTGAACACTAAACAGGTGAAGCCCAGGAAATTTCCCACCGGAAAGCAAAGTGCTGTTAAAACAGTGACAGATATTCCCATGCCTGTTGGCGTCGACAATCAGAACGAATGATTTCTCATTTCTGGTCATATTATTCGGGTTGGGTTTGGGCATAAATGTACATGCACACAAAGCTGCTAGAATTTTCTCTCTCATTTTTTTTTCCACTTAAATGCCAGCATAACACGAGGTTGAAAATAAGGACGGGGTGATTCGAAGTGAGTACATTTGACGCAGATGATCATTGCTTTAGGACTCACTGCTTGTTTGGTAAATAGTATCATCTCCAGCAAAGACTGTTAAAAGTTATCCTCTTGAAATGTCCAGGGGAAGTGTGTGTTGATCACGTTATTTCTTAAATAAACGAACGTCAAAGCGACGGAGTTTTGGCATGGGAAGGGAAACCCGAAAGCCTTCGTCGCACATCGTAAACTGCGCCATTCCTCTCTACGGTTTTGAATTAAACATAAGCGATGAATCATTGAAATAAATGACGGAAACAACACCATCACATTCTAATTATTTTCGGCAGAGCTAGACGTTGATAATCAGCCAAAATTGTGGTTGAATTCCCAGGCGAGAGGCGAATCTCTGTGCGAATAATTACTAGTCACTCAAAACTCGCCGTGATTGTTGATGTTGCAATCATGGATACGTACCTCAGCAAGTATCTACTATACTATTACACGTCTAAGGTAACAGCAGCATTTCCTTTGATAGGAACTTAATAAAGCGTTCTCCTGGTGGGAATGGAATTTAATTTATGCTCAAATAAGAAAACGCCATCTTCTCGCGGAGATAATAACACTCGTATAAATCGATAAGACAGCGTTGCAGCTATACAGGAAAAAAATGACTGTCTCTGGCGGTGAATATAATCTAAGATACACAGGTAAAAAATCAACCTTGGCTGCTTCGTTTCGTGCACTGCGCGCAGAGGCGTCCAGGGGAATAACGTACTACTCATTAAAGCACTTATACTTCCGCCAAAATAAATCTAATAACACGAAAACATAACCATTCGTTTGATATGCTATTGACTACTCTATAGGCATTATTATAATAAATCATACCCCATTCATTTAACAGACACACACTAATGTAGCAGTATACTTGGTCGTCTGAAGAATAATCTTGCTCTATACATAAACTGAAATACATGTGATGAATCCAGAATCAGAATGTGTTATCATACACATACTTGCATACTTCCATAGCACGTATGAAAGCACTTTGAACATCAATACGTGATTAATAGTGTTATGAAAGAAGCGAGTATTCGCATAGGCCTATTATCAATAATCATTACAATTATCGCTACACCTGTAACCAATCTGTATCATCACGCAAAGACAACACATGTCATTTCGAGATGACCTTTTGATTAGTGATTATTGCCACAATAAAGCCCTCCCTGCTCATTAACCCCTTGCTCCCTCGCTAACCACGCCCACTACCACTCCCATACTCCCCCCACCTCCAGCCTCCCCCGTCTACCAACGTGTGCCCATCATTGCTGCTAGTAGCTTTCTATGTCGTGTGCTATTGAATCAGCTGTGGAATCCCAGTATCACACTAATACACGCATAATTTATATCATACTCGGGTACATGCAGTCCTACTTTTGCATCATCACTAGCTTTCTAGTGCAGTCTCATGTCATACTGATGGACAATTATCATGACGATGGAGGGAGATGGTAGGGGTAGGGACAAATGAAGACGGGAAAGAAGAGGTTGAGGTTGGTGATGATGATAGTTGAGTTATGTAAGTAAAGATGAAGATGGAGATGGTGAAGATTAAGTCGTGAGACTGTATTAACAAGACAAGTTGGGGAGTAGGGCCTATTACATGCACACAATTTTCATTTCGAATATGGAGATCAAAATCTTACCTCGCGCAGTCGGTCTCACTACCTTCTCAAGTATTTCCGCATAATCCAAACCTGGGAGGTACTCGTTAAAATCCTTATGGGTGACATTTAGGCGAAAATCCTGCCTCACTGTGGTGTAAACAGGGCCCGTCATAAAGACTGTGTCGCGAATGTTATTATCTCCGTCGTGGTAGAGGAAGATTCCCCTGGTCCACTCATAACGCAAAAATATTTGGCCCACGAAATTGCCGAGTTTTAGGTGAGGGGGCATAACATTGGTGAGGGTGACGTCAAACGGGGGTTGGAAGTAACCCTGGGCCTGTCCCCCAGCCGTGAGCTGGGGTACGTTCCAGTGAGCCGCGAAACGGCCGACGGGGCTCACCGCGTACTCGCACACCGGGCCGAAGAAGGCCATGACTCGGTGTTTGATGAATATGTCGGCGGCCGCAAGTTGGGCCGTGTTCGTCCAGCAGTGTGTGTCGTCGACGTGGAGGACGATCGTGTGGTTCGTGATCAAAGTCTCCTGCACTTTCTCCACGGCAATGCGCATGGCTGGCATGACCATTTGGAGGTGGTAGGGATAATGTCTGCCTTCGGGCAACCACGGCGTCTCGCTCTTGACAGAAGGCAGGGGATCCTTGGGTAGCATGACAGAGAGGTCGATCGTCTCCCCATCTGGGAGTCCTACACATTGCACCACTGAAAAATATTGCGACAACACGACTAAAGCAATCCATGCCGATATCATACACTCCCGTCTGATGATACGAACTCCAGCCATATCCATTTTCTGTACAGTGAATACAATGCAGCGCTGTAATATGACTCTTTCTGCAGCTTCTTCTATACAATCGGTACGATTCGGGTGAATTGCAGGCACAAACACTGGTCACTGCACGCTTGACCGCCCCAGTGAGAGTACCAGTGTCCGAGACCACTGGCGGCTTCTTCACACTGATGTCCGTCCGGTCGACATGTGTCGATACGGAAATAGTGCTACCGTAAACAAAGTTAGCGCGATGGTAGCATGCCTACTCGAACTTTTCCATCCGCTCAAACCACCGACTGCAGCGAGATGGGAACAAACACGCTGTGATATTCGATCCAGTGATGAGAATGGATAAAATACGATTTGGGCAGCATTGACACTCCAGGGCTGAATGATAGCAAAGCCCGGTAGATGGAAATATCCGTGTTGTGCCTGCCCAACAGAGAGCTCAGGTGGCTGAACACGCCGTGGTAGCGGTATTCACGAGTATGAGAGACAACCTTACGAGAAGAGACAGAAAGAGCGGTAGCATAGCAGTGAGAGAGAGAGAGAGGGCGAGGGGCGTATTACCACTCGTGCTAGTTGGTGTGTGTGAGCAAAGCGGTCGCGCTGTGAATGACAGCGAACTTTTATCGCCGTGCTGCTGGCTTGATACGTCGCCCGTTAAATACTGTAGAGTAAACGCTACCTACCCCACCCCCTTCTGCGGAATGCACTCATAAAATATCCGTGTTTCATCAAAAC
Source organism: Diadema setosum (assembly GCF_964275005.1). Classification (NCBI taxonomy): domain Eukaryota; kingdom Metazoa; phylum Echinodermata; class Echinoidea; order Diadematoida; family Diadematidae; genus Diadema; species Diadema setosum. Next base: position 29,837,998 of record NC_092698.1, on the reverse strand, counting down.
GAAAATGTTCTTAATCTCATATCACATAATCATAACTCGGGTCAGTTACCGGTATGTCTGGCCTTAACGATAACAGGGGAAATTGGGTGATAGTGGTTTGTGTGTAACAACAAAAGACAGGAAAGTGCGCGTTAATCCTGTACAAAACAAATGGACAGCGCGCGGTCCTCAAGCGTATTGGCGCTCGAGAAACAACAACAACTTCAAAGACAGCGCGTCTCAGGTGATGAGTGTCCGTGTGTTGTTGTTGTTTATCAAGCGTCTTTGATTGTGAGATCATGTTGTTGTCAAATTTTTACCTCCACGAAATAATCCTTATTACTTTAAAATCTCGTTCTTCAAAATAATCCCCTTAATCGAAAAAAAAGCTACGACTATAATTTTTGAATATTTTTAAGATAATAAAAATACCAATACCTTTGGAAATGAATGATGTTTCTAGGTGTACTGAGTTTGTACTTAGCTCTCTTTTGTATCGTCATGTAGGGTAGCCATTTTGTGTCCATTTTTATCATGCATCTTCCTATCTTGTTATCTCTACTATCTTTGGTAACAACTCGACTGCGAAGTTGAGACACAACGCACGCAGTAACATGTTGCCACGCGCAGGCGCACAGGATGCCAGCGGCACACAACGTTGAAAATGCACTCGCCGAGAACTTGCGACGATCTCGTTGCATTATCGATATCAGGTCTGCTCGCCTGCACGGTTAACCTCACCATTGATTTCCGCCCGCCTTTGATGGGATAATGATGTAAAACATCCTCATTTCTGCCATGCCCCCGTGTCATCGATCACCGAGGCACGACATGGGCCGACACTGGTGTCGGAATATATGAATACTGACTTGTGGAATCTCTCTTTACTTTCGATCTGACATCAGACGCGAATTTCGCTCCGTTGTCTGATATTGTGAGCGTTGATGTTGTTGGTGGAGTTGTTGACTTTGCAGGAGGCATTATCTGTTACACGAGAAAAATGCAAATTTACAGACGGGAGTATCTCCTATAATTTCACGCCGTGAAACCTCAAAGGACCATAGAAAGTCCTCTTCGTGGGGGCAGAATAAAATGAAGAAGAGTAAACTGTGTATCATGTCGAAATTAATAATAAACAGAAGGTGCATTCTAATTATACAGAGTGTCAAAGTGTGATCTGCTTTACTTGGCCTATCAATGTTTTCCGCGTAGTTCGTACATACACAGTGTACACGCCCGCGGAGTGACATACTCACACACACACACGCGCGCGCACACACACACACACACATATGGGAAACGAGACTTGGATGAGGATGGGACAGCAACCCCCCCCCCCCCATACACACGCAGGCACTCACATACACCCACTTTTTGCTAAAACGAATATCAATGGCTAAAAAAGAAAAATGATCGCTGATTACCCCCCCCCCCCCCCATTACGGATGGAGTTGGTGTGGCCCCTGGATCCCTCTATAAAAATACAAGCAAAACATAAAACTCTTCCGCGACCCTTAATAACATCCACACACAAGCGCACACATGCACGCACGCGCGCACACACTCAGTCGGTTGGATCACACGCTGTAGGAAGTCTGGAGAGGCGTGTCTACTGATTCGAGGGCCACGAGTGGATGTCAGCTGATCGAAATCATGGAAATTAATGGTGTCTGGTGCTCAGTAAACTTCGGGTTTCATTTCTCTACCCTGCACTTGCATGTCTGAGTGTTTCTCTTTTCTTTCGTTTTTGTTTTTGTTTTTGTTTTTGTTGTGTGCGTGTGTGTGTGTGTGCGTGTGTGGAAACCGCAATGAAAGATGGTCTGTTTCCATAAGAAATTACACTCTATAAGAGCTATGAGGTCAGCTGAAATGTCTTCAGATAAGTAAGTGGTCAAACCAGGGCTATAGAATCCTGCCGCTAAACATGAAAACTGGCACATCGTGAACGATTCTTGAAATGTCGAAATGCAAAATAGAATCTTGAATAAGATGAGAATTCAAAAAAAAAAAAATCAATGAACATCAGAACAGAGCTGGACAAATTATTGAGAAAGTAATGACTCAGTTACCTATGACGTTGGCCCTTGTGATTGGCGAGTTTCCTGCGGTCAGGTGACCGAAACCTCGTTATGGGTGGAATTCATTAAAAGCCTATCACCTGAATTGGAGAGAATATCACTATTTTAACCTTTTTTTTCCCATAACGTAAACTTTTTTATTCGACTGTTCTCAACTTACGAGACAAACTAACCAGCACACACACATACACGATTAATTCTGAATTTTCGTTGATCTGTTGCTTGATTTTCATTCATCATATTGACCACATGTTTTCTTAGTCATAACGTAAGGAAATAGCAAATACTTCAAAGATTTGCTGATACATAGAAAATGTCACTACTCTCTCATCTCTAATTGTTCCTTAATTTATGTCGCTAAGATTTGTGATTCACCTCTAGATCTCCGAAACAAATTTGATGATATTTTGACAAAATTTCTATGTCCTATCACAGATCAATAAAGATGAATCTGAATCTGATAATTGTCGGTCTGATTTGAGTATTCAACCCACGGCATCGTGTCAAATAACAGTTGTACAACAACAATGTCTGAAATTTCAGCCATCCGCTCATCTGTAGGAAATTGATATAATTATCTTGGACTTCTTCAAAGACAGGTCTGCCGTGTGACCCAGGATTTATTAAAATATGACAGATAACTATTCCAAGCAGCTGGAGGCGAACCAGTTAACAAGGCCGATCGGGGATATCCCTTCCAAAGGTAATTGAACGTTTTATTATCAGCTACACACACACATTATGGACCTACTGTAGGTCCATGCATACACACACACACACACACACACACATACACACTTGAGACGAATTTTACAATAGATATCAGACGCGTTAATAGGAAGAAGAGTCTCAATCCTTTTGACACGAATGTGCGTTCGAGCCTCACTAGGTGCCGGGATACATGTATTACTGTATCATCTCAGTAGAACACTTAAATACAGTTTGGGCAAAGGTTAAAAAGCCGGGTTTCATGGTCTATGCACAGAATGAAGAACTACTTTAAAAAGCTCAGAGCCGTGGGGGTGGCTGGTAGGGGAGCGGATAAGCCTCTTGGTAATCAAATCATTGTAGTATGCATGTGCTTGTATTGACTTGGGCAGAAAGAAACAAAATGCCAGAATGATAACCTTTGGCTCTTCGCTCACGTCTCGAACGTTTTGTTTGTTAAGGCATGTTACGCGCCGCTAGCTTCTTAGCGTGGAGGCCAATATCCGTTTTAAGTGAGGTATTCAGGATTTCCATTGGACGAAAGCGAGATCGAAATGACGCAGTTTCTACGAGTCTTCTACATACCAAAGTATTGCTGGGTACTGCTGTAGCGGTCATTGGTAGGTAAGTATCGCGCGTCGATGTCAAATGATTGTCTGACCACCGGTCAAGTAAAGTTGCGCTCTAGCACATGTCCTATCACATTTTTACGATCATTTGGTGCCGTTAAAGCTTCAGGGCTAAAACCAAATGATATCAACCAACTTCTGATCGTCACAACCATGCCGAGGCAAGTAAAAACAAATAAACAAACAAAAACAAACAAACAAAAACAAAACAGTCTTAGCTCACTCGATCACACTCGAATTCGCACTGGTCTGAAATAAGAAAATAAATTGACAGTAAAGAAAATAGATAAGTGATCAGGCTAGATTGCTAATTGCGTCGTACAAGCGAACACACACTCAAAGTCAAACAAACAAACAAACACGCACACATATATAATTCAATCCAATTTTCACATCTGCAGTGTTATCTACGGAACTGTAACAGTCACAGTTAACGGAAGATTCATCAAGTTGTTCAACCTATACGCGGACCATGAACCATCTTGGGATGAGAAAGAGAAAAAAAAAAGAGGAGCAAGAGAAAGATAAAGACAAACAAATAGAGAGAGAGAGAAGGGGGGTTTATGTATCTGCGAGGGAGCAAATTTAGTGCGGTCACTGCTCATCAGCCGGACCATATATTCCACCATCAAGGGCCGATATGGTGTTGATAGAGTGTCTCATTGACTAGAAGATGCCTATAAACATCCCTATCATAGCCCTGGGATAATGGGATGAGATGGCGTGAGTACGATGGTTAAAGACCCAATTATGTTCGGGAGCGAGCGTCCATCTCTCCCCTTCTCCGCTCAGCGGGCTTTTGTTATCAAAGTTCTCTCTCATTATCAAACTATTATGACTAGTCACGTTTTTCTCTTCTCAGGTCGACCGGTTCAAGTGGTTGTCACTTTAAAGGGAGCATCACCCTGTAGACAATTTAGAAATACCATTAACTTGTTGCTGTTGTTGTTGTTGTTCTTTCTCTCCCTCTTTCAAAAATGATCCTAGCTCCATAGATCTCATGCGCGCATCATTCTGTACTCAGTTCTCTTTATTCCACCACTTGAATCTTGTTACTTCCGGAAGGTGAGATATCCAGTTGTAATGTGAATTGTAGTGTGGGGTTAATGTTCAGCAGACTGGAAGGTGCTATACGTGATGTCCTAGCAGTGATGACAAAATTAATCGTGTTCAAGACACACAGCACAACAAGACGACGTGATGTGCTGATGCTATCTTTGTCGATCCGATCTTTTTCAAAATTGTTTTTATTACCTTGCATAATCCAAGCATTCGTAATGTGCACAAAGTCTACACCCTAACCGCCTTTGAACATTGTTGTCATTGCTTGGTGGCCATCTTTAACCAACTGGTGACCATCATTACTAAGGTACTTTTGACGCTATATACAAACAAGTTGCCGATAGCAATTACAGAGTTAATGGGGGATGGCTGGTCCACTGGTTTTTCGCTCTTGATCGGTAAACAGATTTCTCCAACACTCCAACCTTTGACCTTGACACTGTCTTTAAGACTGCCAAGTTTCGTTCAAGGTAACCATTACGTTACGTCATAATAATAATGCTACTTTTGACAGTAGTATGGTTGATGTCTGGAAGGGGGTCGAAATTCCAGAGTGTGCCAGGCGATTAAAAAAAAAGGTTAGAAGTTAGGAGACAAAGCAGTAACATTTCAAAATCCTGAAAAAATCATACATTAGCACGAGTGCAAAATAGCCGCAATGGAATTTCGTTGGTCGGCAGCATATGCCATTTTCCCGTGTTGACATTTATATCTTAAATGTCTAGACACATATGATAATGTATTTTCTTGAAATAGACATGTGATATTTCCATTTAATCCATCCAGAAGGAATCAAGCCGGGGCTCGTGATTAACATTAAGCTATAGCTGAGACCGATGAGTGCTTACCTGCAAAAATACAGCAATCAAGCTGCACGTCTATTCAAGTATTCATGGTGGCATAAATTAAGGTCTACCTAGATTCAGTAGATTTTTGTTAAGTAGGTATAATGGCGATGTCTGTTATGCAAAATCCCTGGATACCGCGAAGCGCTTAGGGAGGGAAAGGCGATGGAAAGAAGAGGGGGGGGGGGAGTGAATTGTAATCATGTATAACGGTGAGGGCGCACAAGGTTGGTTGTCGGGTACGATTATGCTAGCTGCAGGCATATACGTAATCACACTAATTCATCATTTGACTTCCCATTACCATATTGAATCGATATTAGCCCGATAGAGCTGGAGCCCGACTCGCCGAGCGGAAGCAGCGGGGATTTCTCCCCCTCTCCCGCCCTTCCACTCCGATGTGATGATATTGCCTGGTGCTATCAGGCGGAGACCGCTCAACACATGAATTACGATTCATTCGCTGTACGTTCATTAGAAAAAGTGGCTTCCTCTTTTGTCGCTCATGAGAAAATAAACTTGAATCTAGTTCAGCGACAATGATGTGGAGAAAAAAATAGTGTGAGGGAGTAGATGAGTCGAACGCCATTCTTTAATTTGATGATAATGTGGCGGCTAAATGCAGCTTTAGCCATTATTAAGAACGTTCACTCAGCAATAAAGACATAAAATGCATGAGTGTCGACAATGAAGACTGATCGAGTTTATCTCCCGTTCCCGCAGACTAATTACCTTACGCCCGCATACGTTATATTGGCTCTTGCTTCGGTCAGGAAAGAGGAATGGAATTTGTTAATGATACACGTATGAAATTTGCAATTCACTTTAAGTGACGAGCGTGTATCTCGAAAGAAGTTGGTGTGAAATTATTTTCTGAACCTAATTAACAACGTTCATTTCCTGTCCATTCTTGAATACTTGGACTTGAAGAAAATGGAGGAAAGCAGGAATGCAGTACCAGATAAGAGTTACTGAAGTGTACCCAGATTTTGAAGATTTTTTTTTTCTGTTGCTTTTCTAGATCTAAGAACGGGTGCTTTGTAAATACACGGTACATCGCAGAATACTCAATATGGCATGGCCGCGTTGTGATATAGAGCCATTCATGCAATTTTCTAGAGCTAGAAAGCAGCATGGAGCGGAATCAATAACCCGGTAGAAATTTCACAAAAAGAAACAAGTCGGACTATCAAAATGTGAGTAACAGAGAATCATACTATGCACACCATGCCCTGTCTCGTCAGTACGTCTCGTCGTGACACTTCCGAATACACAGTCAGAAAATGATATTATCATAGAGATGATGTATTCATTACTATGTGTGATAACCAACATATCTCTATGGTGCTTTCATCCTTGAACGCAAAATGAAATATATTATTTTAAAGGAAGAATATAAGTGATGTCACAATATAAGTTCGTCACGTCATTGGCTATATAGGGGGAAATGGTTTGGGTCATTTAGTATTACGGCCTATTTGGCAAGTGATTGCACTCTGTGGTCATTTATGACTCTCTTTCCCGGGATCTTGCATCCTTGGCTTGGACCAATTTGCCTCTGAGATCGGCTGGACGAATATGCGGGGAAATGTCTCGTTACGTCACCTTGCTATATGATATCAACGATGACCATTACCTCGGCTGTAAGGTCTATGCATTTCACCATCAGTGTCGGCACTGAATTCGATATGATAACGGAGATATTGATATGAGGATGATGTTTAATAAGGCATTGTTAACGACAGACATGGAAACATAATCATGACCAGGCAGACAGTCCACTGGGTAGTTTGATGATGAAGTTAATGTCTTTCTCTAACACAGGACAGTGAATGCAGACTGGAAGTAGAGAGATCAATCTCCTACCAGCATTTTCTCGCTAAGGCCACAGTACACGTAGTAGAACGAAACCACTGCCGATAATACAAATGACTCCATATGGAGAAACGAAATGTATACCCGTCGTCACAGCGTTTGGCGAGATAAGTTTCCGGCATAAGTAATGTTGCAAGCTCGACCTTTCCTTTTGCGCGTTTCAATAACCCCTTGTACATTTTGCATAGAGCGTGGGTTAGAATAATCCGTGGCGACGGTATACAGGTACACGCACTTTTCAAAGCGACTACCTGAACACGGCCGGCCTCCCTCCCTCTTCTGATTTCAAATCCGTTAGCAATACATCAGTGACTTAAATCAGATAGATTATAGATGTTTCTCTCTGGTGGCATTTAAATGCTACCACGTCCCGCTCGACTGTAGATCCTCTTCCGTCATAACGCATGGGGCTCCAAAACAGCGCCATTACAGCTCCACATGTCAAATGCCCTTATCGCCGCCATCGAACTTATGATACGTGTGTCGAGAACTATATAGTGCGCCGTGACATGAATATTCCGAGTTTGTTTCGGAGATGGTTAAAAAAAAAAACCTTCGGGGCTCATTGGTCCTGGAATGCATAAACTACAAAATGACTTCCTATCATAGATATCACAGTACTCGCATGTTTCTGGAAAGGCAGGGTCACTAAATGGACTCTGGACAAGGATGTCGGAGTAATCTATAGACACACAATCCACGCAGCATCCTTGAATCACTTGTAGATAATTAAATCCCATCCATTTACACACAAGACCAAATAAAGATAGTGAGTGAAGAAAAAAAAACCAATATTGATTGCGTAGGTTTTATTGCTGTTACGACCGTCATGGCAAATCAGTTCCTAAACCTACAGTGGAATCGTCATTAATATATAACACCTCCATGATGACGCAACCAATATGTATGTACTCAAGTAATCACCGGTAACTGCAGGATGAAAATAAATGCGCGCATGAATCTCAAAAGTTTCGGCAACCATCTTGTGCTCCGAAGAGATCTCTCAGATAATTCGGTTAAACCATCTTGTAACCAGTCTCTGAGAATAACATTGTCTCTGAGAATAACATTGTATATCTCTGAGAGTAACATTGCGAGTACTATTGTAAATGGCAATCTGCCTTTGACAATAATGGGATTAAATCCCCTCTCCCCAACTCCTTAACGAGAATAGATTGCCTTTCTATAAACCATAATGTACTCCGGATTGAGAAACAATTTTCGCTGCTATACTCAATGAATAATGTGATCCTTCGCTGCAAATGCGCACGACTTACTTTGCTTTGTACGTATTTGGGTATACTCGGTAACTACACATCCCTAAGCTATTAACTGATTATGAATGTTATTATGTCGTTAGGCAGAAAACTTGAAATGGATGTACAAGATTGTACAGAGATTGTGCCATCATCCCTTACCTTGCTTACCCTGAAGATTTACCATGAAAGCACACGATCTCAGTCTCCCGTCCCCTCCCCCTCCCTCCCCTCCTTAACAGTCTTGAGGTAGCCTTTCATTTTACTTTCATCCAGACAAATGACACTTCTGCCTGTTTTAAAATGTTCATTATTGTAAAAACACGTTTTAATAGACTGCAGGTATCAAGGAGAGTGATTCAG